>NC_046384.1:3373480-3501253 GCF_011125445.2 Fundulus heteroclitus
GCTCCGCGGCTGTTTTTATGGCGCGGAGACACTTCAAACGCAGCTGGTTGTAGGGGCCGTGTTTCCATTTTCAGGACGGAAACGCAGGCTGGCACGTCTCTCCCGTTTCTGCAGCTTTGATCTGCCTCAAACCTGCACCCCCCCCCCCCCCCCCGTGCTTCTCTCATTGCTGGGAGATGCGCTGACCTTCCATGTCAGCAGATCCTCACTAACTGCAGCAGCGTGTTCCCGGCTGAGCTCCTCTGTCTGAGGCGGGAACCGGAGGACGGAGCGGCGCAGAACGGCTCCGTCTCACCCGGTGGTAGCCTCAAACGTGCGGTGGTAGCCTCAAACGTGTCTATCATCCAGTCAGAGAAGCGTCTACCTGAGGAGCCACTTTTCGGATCAGGGCCTCGTCGGGGCCACCTCCGTGCAGCAGCAGCTCAGGGCCTCTGCGTGTCGTCGCGTCGCCTTGTTAGCGTGCCGTTTGTGTAAATTAGCGCCGTAAAGGACTGCCAGGGTCCACAGACGTGGAGCGATCCCCGCTGATTTATCGGCCCGTCTCCTAATAGCGCTGCTTAACACCCGGCTCGTCCAGATTAAGTGATTACCTCAACGCCGAGGTTCATTATCAGCCAACGGGCCGGTGATGAAGGAGAGGCGAGCGCAGCCATAATTAACACGCCGGTGGATTAAAGAGCCGCTTCTGGGGCTGTCGCCGCGCTCCCCGGCTAACATCCATATTACCCGCCGCCACGAGGGCTTCGGGGACTTCAGCCGGGGCCCCGAGCGCCGCAGACGCTGCGCGGGAAAACGCCGCCGTCTGTAAATTAAACCCAGAGCCGGTTTTCCTGCTGAAACGACGGGCTAAGAATAGACGCGGAGGTGAAGAGGTTCCCGCGCCGCCTCGGTCCTAATGAGGGGGGGGGGGTGGAGGAGCCGCTTAGGGGACCCGGACCTCCACATCTGACCCGATCTACCAGAGACGGGGACAGTTGGACAAATCGTCCTGAAGGGAAAACACGTGGAGGTCCTCAGCAGGCTGGGAAATCAAACCTGAGCACAGACAGATGAGAAAAAGGTTTAAAACCTGTAAAACAGATGAGCCGGTTATCTTTGAAATAAATGTGAGGAAAGCCATTAAATAATCACACTTTAAAATTTAGTTTTGCTCTGATCGACACATCTGATGCTCATCGTTTAGTTATGATTAACAACATATTTCTGAAACCTGTAGATTGTTTCTAGATTTGCCTTTGATTCTGTCTGAGATGAAGTTTTTTTACTTTACAGCAAAGCCACGATGCGTACGGGAGAGCCAATTTAAAGGGCGTCTAAGTCAGCTGCCTGTACATAAAACAGCAACAAGATGCTAAAACACAGATTAAAAATAAAATTGAATCATCTTCTGCCAGAAATATTACTTAAATCATGTATTCTTCATTTTTTTTAAATATATATTTACAGGCAGAAAATGTTTCTAAGAACCTTAAGAAATCTGGAATAAAAACATGATTTAAATCTTAGCCACAGAAAAAAAAAAAAAAAAACATGTGTGTGTGTGTGTTTAAATGATATTAAAGTATTCACAACTAAAAATTAGTATTTAAAGTCCTAATATAATTTAGACTGTATTTAAATTATTTTTTTAGAAATCCTACATGTATGAAAACGATCAAAAATAACATGAAAATTAGAACAAATCATTAAATTCTCTCCAAAACGCAGCGTCTACAACAATAATAAATATAAATGCAGTGAAATATTGTTCTTTTGTATGTAACTTGAATTTAAACCATATTCAGCTGCTTCTCGGCAGATTGCGTCATCACAGACCCAAGATGGCCGCTCCGCTGTGGTTCTAGGCCTCTGGCTGACAGTCAATGCTGAGAACGTCTTTAAGGCAGAAGCCTCTGAAACCAGCAGGTTTCCTCAAACTTTAAGTCCTCTCAGAGCAAATAGATTTGACAGACGGAGCGGACCGAAGGCCCGGTTCCTGCTAGGAGGAGAGGAGGCCCCCTCTCACCATGAGGCTGCTGGGAAACATGTCTGCAGGGGCCAAAAAACATCTGCAGGACTTTATTTTCTACCTGCGCCCGCATCAGATGGAGCCTCTGCTCCATTCCACCCCCGTGGGACCTGAAGAAGAGTCCAGCCAGGGGAATAAATGAGAGCAGGCCGACGTGACCTTATTGCGGTCGGTACTCGCTCTGCCGCGGCGGCTCATTAAGTTGAGCAAACGGCACGGATGGGTGCAGGATGGAGCGCGGCGGAGCAACAATTAGTCTCTGGGAGCGATTAGCAGGAGTGGAGCAGCTGCAGGAGGGCAGAAATAAACCTTTTTCCTCAGGACTCCATCAGCGCCGCCTCTTCCTGCGGCGGGGCGCAGGTTCTCGGGGAGGACAGTGGTCTAGTTTCACCAGACCGGGGCAGACCCCCTCGCTCCAGCCGGGCGAGCCCTGATGAGGAAACAGGAGCTCTGCTGAAGGGGCTTTGTTGACAGCCTTCCCCCTCCGCCGGGGCGCCGTGGAGCGGGGGGGAGCCGCCGCCTGCCGAGGATGCGTGTCGGCGCCCGTCGTCACTTAGGCTCACGTTACAGCCGGGGCCGGCGGCGCTTTCAGAGCGGGGCGCTGCGGGCCTGTCATTACGCCCACATCCTGACAGTTTACACAGATTATGCCGACACTCCAGGAGGCCGAGTGTGCTGCCAGAACACCTGCCGGGGCGCCGCCGCGCTCTCCGCTTCCCCTTTAAGCGGCTGTTTCTCCACGTGACGCAGCTGCAGGACAGTTGCTGAGGAAAACACGGACATCCCTTTTTCCATTCATCAACATCTGAGGAATACATGCAGATCCAGAGAAGCTCTGGTCCTGCTGCAGTTAATGTTCAACAAATTAAAGATGTAGTTGGTAACGCTGATCAGAAACTCTTTTATAAACTGTAATACTGGGCGAAACGGTCCGTTCATCCTGAAAGTAATCAATACATTATGTATTCAGAAAAATTAGAATGAAAACAGACCTCTGTGGGAGCCGCAGGCCTGTAAAAACAGGAGAATCTCCTTATCTATTGGTCGTCCCACATGCTAATCGTTCTGATGTACTCACGTAACGCCAGTGTGTGGGAACGTTGTTAGTTTCTGCTTGCTGGCTGCGCACTTCTAGTGTTTATGTATCCAGTTAGCTTAGCAGTTAGCTTAGCAGTTAGTTTAAAAGTTAGCTTAAAAGTTAGCTTAGCAGTTAGCTTAGCGGTTAGCTTAGCGGTTAGCGTATCATGGTAGCTCCGCTGCTCTCATCGTAGACTTTGAACACGGCTGAGAATCTCAACAAGTAAACCACGTTCATGCTTATGAGTAAAAGAGGAAGACCTCAGTAGAAAGAAATGAGACCAGGGTGGATTTAGGAGATTTTTTTCACGTGAAGAGCTGACGAGCGAGGTAAGCCGGTCTTGCGTATGCGCAGTTATTCAAAAGCTTTAAGGTACAACGTAACTTCCTTCTGGTGCTGGGGTCGTTTTTATCCACAAAAAGGACCATCAAGACATTATCAGGATGGAAAAGTGGTGTATATAACTTTATTTTATCATTATCAAACAGTTTTAGTTATTTTCTTATAAGCCTATAAGGGTTTTAAATGATGACTGCGTGCTGGTTTTCAGGGTTTTTAAAGCCGACAGATACATCACATTTACCATTTTATACTATTATTTCACAATTATAAACTCCTGTTATTTAACTCCCACCTGCTCCATAGACCCCCCCCCCCCCCCTACCATTCAGGGGCCGTCTTATTTTAGCCAGGCTGCCCTTTGTGGCTAAACTTAAATCTAGGAATGTTTTTCTGTCCGTGTCTCACATTCTAGGTTCTAGAGTCGACTGGTCCTCTCTGGACCGGTTCTGTTCAGCAGCATCGACCCGACCGATATTAGCTTTTCATGCTGGAAGTCCAGTAATGTGTCCATACTTAAGAAACCGAGAGAGGAGGCAAAGGAGGCACATACCGCAGCGAGCTGCTGGTTCTTCCCAACCTGTTCTAAGTTTGTTCTCTAAACGTTTGGATGAGACCAAAAGACTCACGGGAAAAACCAAAAAGTCTTTAGTTTCAGATGTTTTCCATCAAGGAGGGATTTGGAGCAGAAAGAAACTCGCATTAGCAGATGCAGCGTTTGTCATGGATTTTGTTTTTCCTCACAGTTAAAAGCTAAAGAACAGAGTTTGTTTCCTTTGCTTCTGGTAAAAACCGTTAATAACTTTAAAAAATATCTTCTATTTGGAGCAAAAGTTGAATGAAAGCAACAACAGAAGCTGTGAAGTGTCTCTGAGTCTGTGCGTTATGTTTTGCATTAGCCGTAGCTATTTTACAGCGCTAGCCTCGACACGGCGGTGCTAACCGGGATGGAGGCGTTTGGACACACCAAGCTCCAAAGAATTGTGGTAGAAATGTTTTCTAGCTGCAGCAAAGCGACTCTAACGAGGCTCTAATCACCTCCACCGGCCTGCAGAGGGTTGGCTGGTGGGGGGACCGCTGGCTGCAGAGTGTTTACGAGGGAAAATGGTTCTCGCCGCGCCTCGGACCGCGCCGGCACGACGCCGCCGGACGCTTTGGAGGCAATGTGTGTGAAACACAACACGTGGCGCTGGCTTTCAGGCCGGAGCTTTTAAAATCCACGGATGTGACGGAGCTCTGTTAGCGTTTATTACCGGCTGACAGGCGGCGGACCGTGTTTATCCTCACGTGGGAGCTTTGGTTTCCTCTCGCTGAGCGGCTAATTAGCCCTTATTGCTAATCTCCAGCTGCTTTCCGCGACGCTTACAAGGCAATTAGCGTGCCTCGTCTAATTTCACCGTAACTTTGTAGAGAGGCTCTCAGGCGGCAGCTGGAGCTGCGGCACCAGGTGAGGAGGCAGCAGGACGGGCCCAAAGACGCCACCGACCCAAACTTGTTATGACGAAGGACCCGAGGGCTAACGGCAGAGTTTGTTCATCCTCGACCATCAGCGGCGGGTAAAATAAAGCCTTAAAATAAACGCAGCCACCTGGTCTCACTGCAGTAGCTCAGCCTGGAAAATGGCCGCCTCCACATGTGGGAGACTTGGTAAGAGACGACTTTAGAGGCGACTTTAGAGGCGCTTCAGGAGATCCACCCTGCCTAGAACTGATGTGAGGAGTCCCTTTGCTTCCACTACCTTTGAGTTACCGGAGCTCTCTGTCGCCTCGTCGTTTATCTGCGCCCACTTAGCTGGTATGAACCAGGATCGGTGAGGTTGGGGGTTCTGCTGTCAGCTAACATTTGGCCCATGAGCAACACACTGCAAAAACGGATCTAAAAATAAGTAAAATGTTCTTAAAGTTAGTGTATTTATCCTTGATTTAAGTAGGTAAATAAGATTATCTGCCAATGGAATGAGTATTTTTACCCCTAAAATAAGATAATTAGACCTCCTGCACTTGAAATAAGATGATGGAGATGAGTTGTTCCTATTTCAAGTGCAAAAATCTTATTCTATTGGCTAATCATCTTATAACTTGCTCAAATCAAGGACAAATACACTGATTTTCTGAGGTGTCAAGTAACGAAGTACAAATACTTTGTTACTGTACTTAAGTACACTTTTTAGGTATCTATACTTTACTCCATTACTTATTTTTCTTCCTACTTCTGACTTCTACTCATTACATTTTCACACAAGTATCTGTACTTTCTATTCCTTACATTTTTAAAACAAACGTTACTCGTTAGTCTTGGCTTCAGTTTAATATTTATAAATATTTATTTCACGTAATGTGCGCCATCCAATGCAGATCATTGGCGCCATCCACACCTAGTGAGAACTAGTGTAATTGGATGAGTCATATAACGCAAAACTATTCGTCAAATTTGTGCTGACGCAAATGTTTTTGCACCAAAGGGTATAGTTTACCTTAGGTATTTGATGGAACTCACACATTTAAGATAAGATAAGATAAGATAGTTTTTATTGATCTCACGATGGAGAAATTCACTCGTCACATCGGCTCATACAAGAAGGTGCAGAGTAGGGAAGGTGCATTCAGTTATATACAGTGAGTCTTTATATATACAATGGGTCAAAAAGAATACCAAAAAAATAAAAATACAAAAAAGGAAATAGGAATGGAAATGTCTCATTTACATTCTTAGTGGTCTATATATATATATATATATATATATATATATATATATATATATATATATATATATATATATATATATATATATATATATATATATATATATATATATAAAAACATATCTATATACATATATATATACATATATCTATACACCTACATACATAAGTACCTACGCGTATATATGTGCATATTGTATACATTTGTACATACATACATGTGTACTGACTTATGTTCAAGTGTTGATAGCAGCAGAAGTCACTACATCAGGATTATTGCACCTTGGTTATTGCACATTAATTATTACTTATTACACATTATTACAGTTATGGTCACAGTTATGTTCTGGCAGTTCTGCAGGCTTGAATACTTCCTCTGTTTGGAATTGAATTCCTATAAAGTTTGAGAGAGAACATGCTCAATGAGTGACTTTGTCTTTGACTAATGGGTTAGTGATTATGTTGTGTCTTGGGCCACATGTAGAACTAATCTAATTTTTAAATTAAGCTTTCAATTCATATAGTGGCATTTTTTAAAACGTTACTTTATACTTTTATACTTTAAGTAGTTTTTGGAGCACATACTTTTTCACTTTTACTTGAGTAAAGAGGTCAAGTTGATACTTCAACTTTTACCAGAGAGTTTTTAAACTGCAGTATCTATACCTCTACTTAAGTAACAAATGTGTGTACTTTTGACACCACTGCTGATTTTAAGAACATTTTACTTATTTATAGTTCCGTTTTTGCAGTGCAGATCCGCGGTGGAGGCCTGTCCCTGCAGCCCGGCCTGCGCAGCCAGCAGCTGCTCTGTTTGCTCAGCGGGTCACAAGTCAAACCAACACACACTCCAGCAGCCGCCGTCACCGTGTGCTCTGCTTCCCGTCAGACTTCCAGCAGCGTTTAACCTCCTGAGAGACGGCGGCCGGCAGAACCGACCCGGCGGGCTTAAAGCTGCATATAGAGACGGTTCTTAACTCCAGACCAGGAGTTCTAGGCAGAACGATCTGTGCGTTAGTCCAGGTGAGAACGTGTCAGAGAGGGGAACCTGAGACGTAGCTGTTGTTAAACCTTCTTTTTCTGGTAAAAAGCAGGGACCCCCCCCCCAGAACCTCAGGGGCCACCTCTCTGGGGGCGGAGGACCAATTAGCGGCCAGCGAAGGAGAGATAGGATGCAGGAGAAGAAGAGGAGGATGAGGAGGGGGAGTTCTTGGCCTAATCCTCAGAAACATGCGTTTATGGCTCCCCGGCTGCTGGGCTGTAAATCTCCAGGAATGTTGTTTTTGGATTCAGCGCCGCAAACTTTAATGTCATTAAGAGACGGATGTTAGCAGACGCCGGCTGAGCCTGGGCCGGCGGCGAGGAGAGCCGGTCCTGGTGTTCCTGCAGAACCCGGTCCCCCATTTCATCTTTGTTTGTGTGATTCATCTGAAATATGTAGGCCATGTTTGCACGAGCTCCTCTAATGACTCAGGCCTGAAAACAACTAACAAGGCCGAGGAATCCGAGGGCTCAGACTCCTCTCATCTAGCAGGCCGCTATAAATAGAGCAAATGTAAGAAAACCAGCGTTTCTGTTTTCACTTAGTCCGTCTAATCTCAGGATGGGGGGGAAGGGGGGGGGGGGCTTCAGATAAATGAGGATGAGGGCATCTTGGAAAGTCATCAAGCTAAATGTTTACAAAGCGCAGCAGAAAAGCCTGTGTGTGCAGAGAGCCCATTATCCCGGATGATTGTGCCTCACATATGGTCCGTGCTCCTACAGAGAGACGCTGCGATAACGGGGGGGCTGTGGGGGGGGGCTGTGGAGGGGCCGCGCACGGGGGCCACGTTTCAAAACCCTCCTTCACAAAGCAAAGCAATTTAAACCCACAAAAGGAAATAAAGAGATGCGAACAAACTGCGGGGTATTTGTGAAACGTATTCAGGCTGCAGGTACGTCTGAATTCTCCCCACTTTGGGACAACATTCCTCTTTCTAGTCCTCTCAACACACAAGGCAGCTTTTTGCAAACTTTGCAGAAGTGTTGTGCTGAACACAACTTATCAAACGGACTAAATGCAAAGATAATAAACCATCAGTGGGGGGGGGGGGGCAACACAAACTGAGCTAAATCGAGCATCAGGGCTCTGCTTCCACAAAAACCAGGGAAGGTTTGCCTAAATGACAGGAAGCCACAGAGAAGTATTTAAATCTGAAAAACATCCTGGATCCAAGTTCTTTCTAATAAGGAAATGTCGTTTCTTACATTATATATATATATATATATATATATATATATATATATATATATATATATATATATATATATATACTGCTCAAGAAATGAGGGGAACACTTAAAATACACAATGTAACTCCAAGTGTTCCCTTTATTTTTTTGAGCTGTATATATTTTTAGGAGGCACAAATTTTAAGAGTCTCTGATTTTCTCATTCTCACCAAAATTCAGTAAAACTAAATTTGTATTTGTTTGTTTTTTTTGTTGAGAAAAATGCACCATAACCATCCAGCAGCGCCCCCTAGACCCTAGAACCCCATTTTGGGTCAAAGCTGCCGTTTTAACGTTTAATCAATTATATTTCCATAAACGGGTCTCAGGGATTTTGAGGTTGCGGCTTTAAGCGTTGTTATTCTCTGAAGACGCTGAAATTAGTCCGAAGTTTATCAGAAGGAGTGGGCGTGGCCGGTGACATCACGCTTTGATCCCCCAGCGCCGGTGGCGGGTGCTGAAAGCCCCCGTTGGGCTCCCTTTGTTTTATAATCCAAGAGTTTTAACAGCTTTTCTTCTTGGTTATTGCTGCTATTTTACAAATAGAGCAACTCTAAAAAGTCTGTTTATTTTCCAAATGATAATCTTAAGTCTGGTTTTTACTCTGGGAACGGTTTTAAACCCAGAAGGCGTGAGTTATTGCTTTCTTTTCTTAACTCAGAGTCGTTTTTATTTCAGCAGCTCATTCTTCCTTTCTGTTAAAATACTGGTATTAAAGTCCAGGAAAGCTTGTGTTCAATGCATGTGAGGGGGGGTTGGGTGTTGGGGGGGTATTTTTCTGCTGCTGCCCCTCTGAGGCCTCCCCGGGCAGGGCCTCATTTAGAGGCAGGAAAAGAGAAAAGAACCAGCGCCACCCCCCCCTTCTTCTTCATCCTCTCCTTCTCAGGAAGATTAGTGGCCATCCTTTTGGAGCTGGGAGGTGGACGCTGAGCCATTTGTGGCTGCATTTTTCTCTGCCACGGGGGCCTGACCCCCACAGCACACCCTGCGCAGCTCGCTAGCTCGCAGAGAGGGCCCTGCGCACCCGGCCCCCATCAATTACTCACTGTCCACCTGCGTGATAAAGAAATCCGTCCTTATCGCCCGTCCACCGCGCCTAAAATACCATTTACAGAGGCAGACCCCCGTCCGTCTTACACTGCAGAAACGGATCTAAAAATAGGTAAAATGTTCTTAAAGTTAGTGTATTTGTCCTTGATTTGAGCAGGTAAATTATATTATCTGCCAATGGAATGAGTATTTTGACCCCTAGAATAAGATAATTAGACATCCTGCACTTGAAATAAGATGATTGAGATGAGTTGTTCCTATTTTAAGTGCAAAAATCTTATTCCATTGGCTAATCATCTTATTTTCCTGCTCAAATCAAGGACAAATACACTAATTTTAAGACCATTTTACTTATTTAAAGTTCCGTTTTTGTAGTGTAGAACAACTGCCCGCTGTTCCTCGTTACTGCGGAGGAGAGGAAACGAGCTCGTCGATTACACTGCAAAAACGGAACTAAAAATAAGAAAAATGTTCTTAAAATAAGCATATCTGTCCTTGATTTGAGCAGGAAAATAAGACGATCTGCCAACGGAATGAGATTTTTGCACTTAAAATAAGAAGAACTCATCTCCATCACCTTATTTCAAGTGCATTATATCTAATTATCTTATTTTAGGGGTCAAAATACTCATTCCATTGGCAGATAACTTTATTTACCTGCTCAAATCAAGGACAAAAACACAAATTTTAAGAAAATTTGTACTTATTTTTAGATCCGTTTTTGCAGTGTAGCATTGGTACATTTATAAAAGCCTCATTTGCTTAAAATCCTTCCATCCAGAAGAGAAGTTTGAAGCATTTTCCTCTCAGATCAGACGTGCTTTTTTTCTTTCTTTTGATATATATGGGAATGCCGAGCCTGTTTAGGTCTCAACCCCCCACTTATTGTGTCCGGGGACAGCCTAGGAGGTGCTAAGTACTTTGGGTCCTCCCCTGCGAACCAGCGAGACTCAGCAGAAAGGCCCGGGAGGCGAGGAGGGAGGAACGGCGGGTCGGGGGAGCGCCGCTCTCATCAATCTCCCTCTCCAACGACAAACTCACTCTCAGCAAGATGTATGTCAAGAGCCACCAAAGCCAGTTAATCAAATCATTAGCTGCAGCCTCCTCTGGCCTAGTTTACAGACACAGACGGAGAGCGGAGAGAAGCACGCGGCGAGCCCAGAGCTCAGCCCGACAGAAAGAAATTAACTTCCTGTCACATTTTTATGACGAGATCATCTCCATCCGAGCCAGGTTAATTGTCAAATATCTTCCAAAGGCCAATCCCCACCGAAAACAAAACCTGAACTCGTTTATATTCATTTGGAAGGTTTTAATCCAGTCAGAAATTCTGGAGTTAAATCAAAATGTGTTCTCGGCTCTATTCTGTGAGGCTTAATTTCTGATCAAGCCCTAAAAAAGGTTAAAAAATTCACTTTGTAGAGGAACATAAATCATTTATTTTAAAGTAGAACACAAAGGCTTGCTTTTTGTTTTGTTCCTGTTTATTTTCTCAGTGACAGAACATTGGAAATTCTGAATAAATATTAATTATAAAATGATCAACATTTGTTTTAAACATAAAATGTCTAAATAAAACTACATTGACTAGTGAAAATCATGAAATGTAGCCTTTAGTTTTTGCTTTTGACTGATTATCAGCCTGTTTAATTATTGATAACTCCACAAAGCTACTAAATGAATGCATGAGAATGCACTGAATTTATCAACATTTAATTGAAACAAAATAATTATGTGTAAGTGTACAGTGACTGCTAAAAACTGCCAACATTAAGTAGCAAGCTTTTAGTTTTTGTGGCTATTTGTGAAATAATTCTGAGAAGTTATTATGAATTCTAAAATTGTCAGCATAAAATGTCTAAAGAAAACCCACACTTGTTGCATCTTTTCACTGGTTTGACTGATTATGAGCCTTTTTAATTATTAGTAACTCTACAAAAAATACTAAATGAACTTATGAAAATGCGTATCTAAACACTGAATTTATCAACATTTAATTGAAACAAGAACCTAGCGTTTATTTGACTGTTCACTGTGACTGCTGACAACCGCCAAAGCTAACCAGCTAACTAGTTAGCGTTAAAATTTTTTAGGCCTTTTTTCATGGCTTTATTTAAAGAATTTCAGAAATCCATAATAGTCACTAAATACCCCTTGTACAAGGAATTGAATACAATAACCAAAATCATCGAAAATTTATTTTAAACTACAATTAGATTTTAGGGCCTAAAAAAGCGCTAAAATCCCTCAAGCTAGCTAGCTTTGATTAGTTTTTTTGCCGTTTTTATCTGTTGGGCTGCCAGCCTGTTTTATAATCAAAAGCTGTTGAACAAACTGGTAATGTAGATTTAAGTACTAAAATGATACAAAATAATTTCAAATAAAAATATTAAATTGATGCAAGAGTGATTAGGAGCCGCTGAAAATTATAAAAGCTACGTTGCATTAGCTTAGTATTTATTTTCTGTTACTTTTCATCCATTTATTGAATAATTGTGAAGCAATTCTATAATTTTAAGCTACCTAAAAGTAAACATCTTAAAGGAAACTGTCTAAATAATATAAGATTATTGTTTAATCTGATTATTGCATAATCTACACAATGCGTATTGCTGAGTCAAAGCTAAATTGTTAGGCTTCTGCAGCTGTTAATCTTTTTATTGTGTGTTGTGGTGAAACACCCTTAATTTTATAAACTGAGTTTAAGATTTGATGGTTAATAATTAAGCTGCTAAGCTTGAAGCAAAACCCATCAAAACTGTTGATAAAATTATGTTGCCCTTCTTTATTTTGAGATTACGCAGCAGTAGATAACCCAGAAGTCCAATAAGTTCCAGCGTAGTTGAGTTTACAGTTTGTTAACCTAACTTTACTTTCTACTTTCTGCTGCCTTTAAGGATCACCTGTGATGTGTTTCCTGGTGTACGTGAACAAAGAGAGGTTATTTTAAAAAGGCAATAACTCTGAATTTAACTAATCCAAAATAAACCGGATTTGAATCAATCCTCTGAACGCATATGTGTATAAATCAGAGGGAAACTCTTATCCCTGATTCAGAGCGACATCATTCCTCCACGGCCGACGTCTGCAGGCTGACACACACATCAATAAGGGTCGGTGGATTCTTTGTCATTTTCCTGCTTTTCTCAATAATATTTTCCATCTAAATACCCCCAGTTATTGCCAACGGGCCTTCGAATCATAAAGGTCCCGGGCTTGGCGTAAATCAGCGCACTGTGGCATAAGCAGACAGATGCGAGCTGTCAGAGGAAATACAAGCGCTCATTTGAATCTATTAGCAGAGCAGCAGAGCCCCGGGCTCGGTCAGGGGAGGATGGAGGACTTGAGTTGGTGAAAAGCTGCTGCCGCGGGGGTTGATTTCCTGCTAAATGACACCGATCCTGCGTCCAAAAAAAACACACCGTGCCACCGTACGGTTGTAAGCTGGCCGGGAACAGGCGGGGGAGGGGGGAGGATCGGATAGATAGGAGCGTCGGGAACACCTGAGTCCCTTCTAATTGACTGGGAGAGCGTCGTATCCACGTTTTAAACAACTCTCACTTGAGCTTCATTATATGCGCGGCCCATTTCCATAGGCCTCTGGGAACGGGACCTGGGTGAAATAAATGACCGCGCCATGATAAATGGTTCTATTAGCAATCCAGATTGTTAAACTGCGATAGAACAGATCGGAGCCCATTCATTTCCCTCCCCTTCTGCACGCAGACGCCGCTGCAAATAGCTTGTTGGTTGGTGTTTTTTTTTTTACGTGTAAATAACATATTAAAACTCCGCATTAGCCGTGTCCTTTGATAGAGCGGAAATTGTTGGGAATAAATAAAGCCGGACGGGGGATATAAAACGGGGCGGGCTGTTATACAGCTGCTGTCGGGGCTCAGAGGTGGGCATGACTTAGGTGACAGGAATCCTGCAGCCAACAGTAAACCAAACCCGGACAATAAAAACGGGCCACGCAACCGCAGCCGCAGCCGTATATCAGAACTGAGGCCTTTTCCCTGGAATAAGCCTTCAGGTTCAAGGACCCCGCTCTCGCCCTGCGCGTTGACTTATCAGGAGCAGGCAACTGGAATAATAATGCGTATTACCGGGATAAGTAATTGCGTTGTCTCAACGCAGTGGCAGACGCTCGCGGGTTTAAGCGCCGGGGCGTCGCTGGTATCTGATTGGGCGGGACAGCGGGGGCGGCGTGTTTATTTAAGAGGAAAACACGAGGCGTTTACGCGCCGCTGATAGGGAGGAAGAGTTATGGAGGGGCTCTGGATTTTAGCTGTGGGAAGATTAAAAACCCCCAGCTGCTGATATTGGAGGTATAAATATACAGTATCTGCAGCTTTATTAGAGCTTAGTGAAGTTAGGGTCAGACGTCGACAAAACGCGAGGCGAGTGGTTTTCTGCGGTAACGGGGAATGGAGCTCCTATCTCAGACGGAGGCGATACGGTTCATAAAAACCTTTAAAGTTGTTACATAAACGGTGGCAGTGGTGCAACAGTTTCATAAAGAGGTAACAATAAATACCGGATAAGAACAGCACGACAAATTAGCACTTTTCTTGTCTAAATAGTGAAGTGGTTCATAGCCTGACGCTACCAAGGAGTCACCAAATTTTCCGACTTTTGCCGTTTCGTTTGCTGTTTATGACCCTTTCCCTCTAGTTATGGCGGTAATTACGCGTAATTAGCCAGTTTTTACGCCTTCGTCGTCAACGTTAGTCTTCAACAAGCCCTTTCTGCTCCTGCAAAGGTGGTTTAGACGTTTAGCCTCCCAGCACCACGTCAACACTAAAGGAAATAATGTGTCAAAATCCCCGACAAGGTGAATAATGAGCTGGTGTGGCGAGGTTTCTGGTGGAGGTACTTTCCTAGCATACCGTCACTCCGTCCCTCCAGGACAGCGTGCTGTGGAGGAAGGACGCCATTGAAGGCCATGGGGAAGTCCTTTGGTGGGTATCAGAGCCCAGACCTGGTGGTAAAACCTCCCTGGTGGCTGATGATGAGTGAAGAACAAGCTTCATGTCCGACAACGACCCACCGGGCATTAGAAGACAGTCTCTGTGGGCCTGGCTGGATAAGGGGAGACCCAAGTGGTTGCTTGGTTGCCTCTTGGTTGCCTCTCCAGGGGCCAAATGACCAAAATGACCAGCCTCAACTCACGATTATGAAAGAAAAATTTATTAAAGTTTAATCTGGGTTCTGAATGGTTTTAACTGGAGAGTGCATGTCAAAAACGATGCATTTGGCACCGATTCGTTAAGTTCTTAAAGTCTGAGGCCAGAAACGATTGTTTGGAAAGACCGGTACCTGGACGATTTTATCAAACTGGCAGAAAACAACGTTTTAGTTAATGTTATAACTGACTCATTAGGCCTTTGAAGTCATGTAATGATCGTAGCTAAAAGGATCAAAGGTACTCAGGTGCCGGCGGAGAGGAACACTTGAACCGGTCCATCAGCGTCACACTCACTAAGTCCGGTCAATTGTTGCATCTTTATGCCATCTCTACAGGAAATCTGGTCTACTGGACCACTCCCATTGGTTGCCTCTTGGTTGCCTCTCCAGGGGTAACCAAGCAATCACCCCAGACGTCTCCTCTGGTTATACAACCCTCAGCGTGAACTGAGACACTGGGCAAACTGTAACTGAGCTGTCCACAGGTCCAGCGACAGAACCCTTGATGAAACCTCTGATTACCCGAGAAGTTCAGCGCCGCTTGTCCAACATGGGAGCCCTCCCAGAACCTCAATAACCCCTTAAGCCCCTTAAGGGTTTACATATCCTACATGATATCGGAACAGCTCCAAAGTTATAAAGTGTAAATGTTAATATTTGTGAGATACTAAGGCATCAAAGAATATTTTTCAAGTGGAACCACTATTATAATTGTGACTATGTATAATTCATAGATGATTAAACGAAGAAAAAAAAAATTAAATTCTAGCCTCGCCTAAAATGTTTTCACAATAAACTTTGAAAAAACTACATGAAAACCCTTTCGAAAATATAGAAGAAGCCTCAGACTTTGTATATATATCTTGTCTATAGCTGCAGCAAATCAGGACTAAATCAACTGAAGTATTTATTCCACAAAGGTTTTAACAGGCAGTGTGACAGACGAACCTTTGATTTTGGCACAATTTATCCAAATGTGCCAAAAATTTGTTTTTAACTTTAGAAAAGAGCAGCAGGTCAAATAAAAGTGCTGCTTTACATAGTAGTAATAGTAATAGTAGTAATAGTAATAGTAGTAATAGTAATAGTAGTAATAGTAATAGTAGTAATAGTAATAGTAGTAATAGTAATAGTAGTAATAGTAATAGTAGTAATAATAGTAATAGTAATAGTAGTAATAGTAATAGTAGTAATAGTAATAGTAGTAATAATAGTAATAGTAATAGTAGTAATAGTAATAGTAGTAATAGTAGTAATAGTAATAGTAGTAATAGTAATAGTAGTAATAGTAATAATAGTAATAGTAGTAATAGTAATAGTAGCAATAGTAGTAATAGTAATAGTAGTAATAGTAATAATAGTAATAGTAATAGTAGTAATAGTAATAATAGTAATAGTAATAATTGTAATAGTAATAGTAGTAATAGTAGTAATAGTAATAGTAGTAATAGTAATAATAGTAATAGTAATAGTAGTAATAGTAATAGTAGCAATAGTAGTAATAGTAATATTAGTAATAGTAATAATAGTAATAGTAATAGTTATATTAGTAATAGTAATAGTAGTAATAGTAGTAATAGTAATAGTAGTAATAGTAATAGTAATAGTAGGACCCCTTCTGCACATAAATAGGTCTTTGGTAAAAAGATTTACCGCCTGTTTCATCAACACGTACCACTGTGTGCAGCATAAATCAATGAAATGAAGAGAAAACCCATGAATCATGACTCTATGGAGGTATTTAGGAAAGAAAAAACCGTGACCGTTCTGACCCACTCTTAAAGGCTGATAAAACAGGCGTGGCTCTGATCTGAAGCCGGGCCCCATGGGCTTAAATGGCTAAACCATCCAATCAACGTAATGATGGCCAGTTCATCACAGGACAGATGTTTCCTGTCTGAGCTTCAACAACGGTGATGGTCAGAGTTTATCTCAAAGCTTTGGTCTTCCAGGACCGGCTGGATGCACAGGTGGAGCACATGGTGACAGTAGGCGGACACAGTAAAAGTTAGCGGCTAGTTTTTGTACCATTAATCTAAGATTTAACGCGTGCGCGAGCCAGAACATCTGGAAACGGGACCCAATCAGACAGCCGGGTCGGACCGCGGAGGCTCTGCGGGAATTATTATCCGGTGCGGGGAAAGAGTTCGGCTTTGTTCAAATATTGAAGAGCGCCGCGTGAAGAATTGGAGCAACACAAGCGGCGGCTTCAAATGTAAAGAAGTGTCCTACATTGATATTCTCATATGAACAATTAATGTTGGGTTTCTTCATCGTGGCAGGCCACCAAGTTTTTCATTAAAGAGGAGGACTGCCACTGCGCCACTGGCTCTATTTACATTTCAAAAGTGGCCTGTCACTCTGCATCCATGTCAGCACTCTTTACCGCTGTGTCGTCCTCTCCAGCAGCCTCCTCTCTGTTCGCTTTCCAGTAATTCATCCGCTTTTATACTCTGGAGGTGAGAACAAGCTCTTTTAACCTCATTAAACCCGGCTTTCATCACACGCTCGCTGACATCTATGAAACACGCGTCCTCCCTCCCGTGTCATCCTCGCTTCCACTTCCAGGGACGTTCAGCGTTGGCACAGCCCCCGCCGGGATGCTCCCACGGCGGGCCGGCGACCCGGGTGGTGCCGCCTCAGAACCGCCGAACCCAGAGCCGGACGTCTCAACCACGACTCCTTCAAATGACCAAAATGACCAGCCTCAACTCACGATTATGAAAGAAAAATCAGTTTATTAAAGATTAATCTGGGTTCTGAATGGTTTTAACTGGTGAGTACGTGTCAAAAATGCTGCATTTGGCACCGATTCGTTAAGTACCTAAAGTCTGAGGCCAGAAATGATTGTATGGAAAGACCGGTACCTGGACGATTTTACCAAACTGGCAGAAAACAACGTTTTAGTTAATGTTATAACTGACTCGTTAGGCCTTTGAAGCCATGTACTGATCGTAGCTAAAAGGATCAAAGGTACTCAGGTGTCGGCAGAGAGGAACACTTGAACCGGTCCATCAGCGTCACACTCACTAAGTCCGGTCAATTGTTGCGTCTTTATGCCGTCTCTACAGGAAATCTGGTCGTCCTGACCCTAACCCACCAGTGGGTCGTGGCAGATGGCTGCTCACACTGAGCCTGGTTCTGGTTCTGCTGGGGGTTTCTAACTGTTAAATGGGAGCTTTCCTCTCCACTGTCGCTTCATGCATGTCTGGAGGATTTGGCAGAACCGATGTCCACATCTCCAGAACCCCTTATTTGGTTTTATGCGAGACATTTGCTGGTGGACTTGAGGTGAAGATCACAAACTGGACCTTCTTCTTCAGAATTCCTGATCCCATCACTTACAGGAAGTCGTTTAGGTCCAGGACCAGCAATGCTTCCACCATGTGACGTTTCTTTGCTGAGATGCCGTTTTAGTTTTATGCCAGAGGGCGCCGGAACCACGCCTCGGAGAAAAGGTCCGACTCCAGCACACGTTCCCAGATGTTTTGCAGGTCATCCACATGTTGCTCTGGGTTCTTCTCTGACCTCCTGGATGAGCTCATGGTGGGCGAAGGTTCTCCCTCTGGTTCTCTGGCGTTCCAAAGCTTTAGAAATGCCTTCTTTAACGCTTTCCAGACATATAGATGTCATCTATTCCTGTTTTATCTGTAATTTAGAGCTAGATGGGTCGGATGTGGAGTTCTTTTAGCCGGCTTCAGGTTCTGTTCAGGTGTTTTCTCGGTTCTACAGGTCAGACCATGATCAGTCTGAGTTAAGTCATGATTCACTAGCCTTTTCCTGGTTGGTTTGGATATGTTGTTTCTCTCTTGGTGAATCCCATAACGATGTGAGAACAACGTTCTGTTAGCACTCTGCTGAAACTTTGACCTGAAACACTTCTTTCTGGAGGCAGACCTCCACAGCTGTGATGAAAACATGGAAACGCTGAAGGCTAACATGCTTCTACTTTTCCTGGAGTCTTTTTCCTGTGTAATAAAAGTTGACGGCAGAGAGTCCTAGTTGCGCTAAACTCTGACGACGCTTTGTAATCTGGCGCTGTGCCTGGGCTCAGGCCCGTTTCCAGCTTTGTCTCCTCTTTATCAATTAATGAGCGCCTCTTTGTGATGGCAGGCCACCGAGTCCTCCATGAATGAGTAAAAATGTCACTAAATCACACGTTTAATTTGCATGTCAAAGGGGCCCATCAGCTTGCATCTCTGTCAGTTTTTGAAGCCGCGTGTCCTCCTCGGCTCCGTCAGCCTCAGCCACTTTTTAATGTTGTCTCTTCTTTATACTCTGGAGGTAAGAACAAGGTCTTTCAGCCTCATTATACCCGGCTTTCATCACGCGCCGGCTGACATCTTTTAAACATGGGTTCTCTCCCTCTGCCAGCCAATGAGGATGGCTGCTACTCTTCATTTGGTTCAACAACGCTGAACCTCACCTGCTCCGACCCCCCAGCTCTCCCGTCACGCCGTGTTTGCCTCTCGTCGCCGTTTACTGGCGCCGGGGATACCGCGGTCCTCGCCTGCACACCCGGAGCCTCGGTGCTGCCCACACCTGGCTTCATGATTCTTTCATAGGTCAGAGCCCATTAAGATTCCTGTCAGACATCTACAGTAAGTCACCTCTGACTGCTGAGGGTACCTTATCAGGCCCGAGGAGAGCCGCTCCCTAGATGGCACTTCTTCTTTGAAATGTATATTTTATCGGTTCTGTTCGCCCCCACCCGGCGCAGCGCCTGTGAGACCTCGGCTCGTTCTCAGGCAAACCACGGACTGACGGACAGCCGGACGGCGAGTTCACGCCCAGAAACTTTTAAGCAGCGCCTTACCTCTGCTCTCCGCGGGGGAGGGTTTCTTCGGCAGGTCGCCGAAGCCGCCGCCGTCCATTTTGTCCTTTTTCTCGGTGGCTCTCGGTGACGAGGTCTCCATGGCTGGTAGGGAGCGCTGTGAGGGAAGAGAAAACAGGCGGTTAACGCTGAGGACTCTCAGGGCTTTGATTTGGGACGAGATGAGGACGCTCTCAGGAGGCACTTAGAAGCTCCTAAGCCGTCCTGAAAGGGACTCGATGGCGGCGCTGTGATCTTAGTGAGGCCTTTACCAATTAGACCAGAGCCTATTTCACTCATTAGGCCTGTGTAAAGTTAAAGCGTTTAAAGAGCTACTTAACGACCAATCAAAACGTTCTAATCTCTAAAGAGCTTTTACTGTGTTGGCGCAGAAAGGGCCAGCAGGTTTTAGGTCATCGTGACAATAAGTGGTGTACTTTAGGCCAGGAAACAACAGATTTACAAAGAAGAAGAAGCGCCTATGGTTGCCAAAAGGGGGCAGTATACCAAAGTGACTGCGTCCTCAGAGGTAGAGGAGCAAGGATGAAGGTTACAGTACATTTAGGCCGTCTCATGCGGCCACATCCCCGTTATGACACATCGTGGATGCATTTTTCTTCACAGGTTTATACAGGAAACAAACACATGATGAAAAAAGTCTGATGAAATATTTTGATCGCGTCTGGAAAACGTCTAAAAAAAAAGCAACAAAATGGTGTAAATACCATTAAAGATTAAAACAACGTCCCTCTCTGCTGTGCTTGCAGCTCTGCGGGTGAAGCCACGCCCACAATGTTGCTCTGGCTGCGTGTGATTGGCTGGTTCCACTCAGCCGCTGTGCAGCTAGCATAATTACTTCTTCTTCCATTCTTTGGGTTATTTCCTAACAAATAAAGTTTCTCTCCTGTTTTTCACCGAGTTATCAAACACGGCTTAAATTCTCAGGTCTCAGGCCGTGAAAGAGTTCAGACACTCTAAGTCAGCGCCTGTGTTACGGGGGTTGCGGGTTTGACTCCCGGTTGCGTAAAGAAAGACACCCGACATGTGGAAGTGGTAACAAAGTGGTGACCCTGCAGAGGAAAGCAGCCAGTTTGTTTTTTACGGCTGGGGAAGAAGTCGGCCGACGCCTGCAGTCATGGGATGTTTGTCATTGCCCTGAGAGCCCAGTGACAATTTTAGCTTCTAAACCCCCTTCAAGGTTATGTAAAAATGTTAATGAAACATCCTAAATAATAGTTTATAAATGGCTGAAACACCCTAAATAATAGTTTATAAATGGCTGAAACACCCTAAATAATAGTTTATAAATGGCTGAAACACCCTAAATAACAGTTTATAAATGGCTGAAACACCCTAAATAATAGTTTATTAATGGCTGAAACACGCTAAATAATAGTTTATATATGGCTGAAACACCCTAAATAATAATTTATATATGGCTGAAACACTCTAAATAATAGTTTATAAATGGCTGAAACACCCTAAATAATAGTTTATATGTGGCTGAAACACCCTAAATAATAGTTTATTAATGGCTGAAACACCCTAAATAATAGTTTATTAATGGCTGAAACACCCTAAATAATACTTTATTAGTGGCTGAAACACCATAAATAATAGTTTATATATGGCTGAAACACCCTAAATAATAGTTTATAAATGGCTGAAACACCCTAAATAATAGTTTATTAATGGCTGAAACACCCTAAATAATAGTTTATTAATGGCTGAAACACCCTAAATAATAGTTTATTAATGGCTGAAACACCCTAAATAATACTTTATTAGTGGCTGAAACACCATAAATAATAGTTTATAAATGGCTGAAACACCCTAAATAATACTTTATTAATGGCTGAAACACCCTAAATAATACTTTATTAATGGCTGAAACACCCTAAATAATAGTTTATAAATGGCTGAAACACCCTAAATAATAGTTTATTAATGGATAAACACCATAAATAATAGTTTATAAATGGCTGAAACACCATAAATAATAGTTTATAAATGGCTGACACACCCTAAATAATAGTTTATTAATGGCTGAAACACCCTAAATAATAGTTTATTAATGGCTGAAACACCCTAAATAATAGTTTATTAATGGATAAACACCATAAATAATAGTTTATAAATGGCTGAAACACCCTAAATAATAGTTTATAAATGGCTGAAACACCCTAAATAATAGTTTATTAATGGATAAACACCATAAATCATAGTTTATAAATGGCTGAAACACCCTAAATAATAGTTTATTAATGGCTGAAACACCCTAAATAATACTTTATTAATGGCTGAAACACCCTAAATAATAGTTTATAAATGGCTGAAACACTCTAAATAATAGTTTATTAATGGATAAACACCATAAATAATAGTTTATAAATGGCTGAAACACCCTAAATAATAGTTTATAAATGGCTGAAACACCCTAAATAATAGTTTATTAATGGATAAACACCATAAATCATAGTTTATAAATGGCTGAAACACCCTAAATAATACTTTATTAATGGCTGAAACACCCTAAATAACAGTTTATAAATGGCTGAAACACCCTAAATAATAGTTTATAAATGGCTGAAACACCCTAAATAATAGTTTATTAATGGATAAACACCATAAATAATAGTTTATAAATGGCTGAAACACCCTAAATAATAGTTTATAAATGGCTGAAACACCCTAAATAATAGTTTATAAATGGCTGAAACACCCTAAATAATAGTTTATTAATGGATAAACACCCTAAATAATAGTTTATAAATGGCTAAAACACCATAAATAATAATTTATAAATGGCTGAAACATCCTAAGTAATAGTTTCTATCAACTAAAAGACGCAGACCCTGCGGACCAGTCTTTTTATTTTGGTTCCCTCCGACAACCAGCGGCCGTCTGTGTAATCCGACACTTTTAAAACACGGAGCGCCGTATTGACCTAAACTCGGTGTGAACTGCAGCGTGAAGCCTCAGAGCTCCGTGTAAATCACGGCCCCCGCGGGGTTCCCGGTTGGCGTGCGGCCCGCTGGCACCGCTCCACCCTCCGGGAATCTGGGAGATTATCCTGGAGGGCTGAGCAAACATGTCGGAGGATTTGCTAATAAACCACAACCTTGTTGTGCAGTTTGCTCTCTTCCTGCAAGCTCCCGCCTCTCACAGCTCAATCTGCGCTCTGGCACAGGGAGGACCCGGGGGGTGGGGGTGGGGGGGCTGCCGGGGGTCAAAGGGGATGGAGGATAAGGAGGTGGGGGTCCTGGCTGCATGTCATCAATGTTTATTTGGCTGTTGACCTCTCCACACTGCTATTCAGAGAGGCTCTGGGGCTGAACAGTTAGAACAATACCACTTTATCTTCAAAGCCGGCATGGAAATGAAGACTCTTCAACCGCTTTGCTTCTTCAAAGTTACATCTCTGCCGTCCTGATTTAACAAAGCAGGCATCTTCTCTTAAAACGGACCGTTTGAACCGGGAAAATCATCCAAGCAGCCAGTTTACGTTCCCAAAAAAAAGTCAAATTTTACCCCAAACCATTTTTGGAATGGAGCAGTTTGAAATCATTGCAGGTATTCATGGAAACATCACGTCCCTTTATTTTAATAATAACAACAACAATAATAATATATTTCAAAAGCTTTTTCTCCTGTTTTGGATTCAGATTAAAATCAGGAGAACAACGGTTCTCCAAACCAGCCTGACCTGATCAGATCCGTAGCCTGTAACCTGCCTGCTTTGATTTAATTGGTGCCTCAGTCGCTACAATTCAACCGTTTTTATAGAGGAAGGTTTTGGTTTTATTCCAGATTTCTAACTTGGATTTATTCTTTTGTGGTTTTGAGCGATTTATTGGATTTTCTCGTAAAGCCTTTTGTCTGTTTGGATGTTATAAGAGGCTATATGAATAAACAAATGAAATGAAGATCTGAGTAAAAAAGAAAGCTAAACAGAACCTGCCGGACAACATGAAGCAGACCCAATGATCTCACAGAACAGCTCATTATGCCCCTGATCTACAGAAATTCAAGAACAGATGACATCTATCAATGTGGGAAGGGCTACAGAACCACGGTCAGAACCAATTATCCAGACATGTAGAACAGAGCAGAACCTTCCCAGGAGAGGCTGGCCCAAAAGAATCACTCCAGGAGCTCGTCAACGACTCGCCCAGGAGGTCCCAGAAGAACCCAGAACCACATCTGAAGCTCTGCAGGCCTCACTGCCTCAGCTTAGATCAGAGATCACAGGTCTACAATAAGAGAAAGAGCCAGAACCACGGCTGACCCAGAAGAACACAAACCCAGTCTCACATTTACCACAAACTCTCTAGATCAGGGTTCTTTAAGATGGTCCAACACCCCTGAGTCAGATAATCGGGTCCTCAGCAGGACTCTGGAGACCCTGACTGCAGGGTGAGGAGCTAATTCAGCCTTTTGATCCGGGGACACGTCTAAAAGCTGCAGGACGCCGGACCTCAAGGACCGGAACTGAAGACCCCTGATCCAGATGATCCACAAGACATTAAAGAAAGTGTTCTGTGGACTGAAGAGACAAAGCTGGACCTCTCAGGAAGGTCTGGGTCCCGTTACACCGAGAGTAGGACCAAGAACTTCAGAAACGGAGCATGAAGCCTACAGTCAGACATGGAGGTGGCAGCGTGACGGTACGGGACGACCCAAAGCTCTGCCTCTGGATCACTCAAACATCAAATGATGGTTTAGAAGTGGCCTAGTCAAAGTCAAGACTTAAATCAGGCTGAGATGCTGTGACATCAGCTCAAACAGGCTGAAATAGAACTATACAAAGTTCCTCCACAGTGGAGTTAAAGGCGTCGCCCCTGCAACCTTTTGCATTTATTTGATTACCTGAAACATTTAAGAGCCATAAATTAAATAAGACACCAATCTGTAAGAGTTGGAAACCATCAACCTGTCAAACGATGAGGAGAACCTCTAATGCAGTCAGAACTTCTGGGCTGACTCCACCGAGCATGAAGGTGTCACTGTTACTGTGACTGACAGCTCCGTCTGGGGTTGTCTCTCTGGCTGTGGATGAATCGGCGTAACAGGTGTGAGAGGACGGCCCCGCGGCCTCCTGGGAAGCCCCTCACCACACGCAGACGCGTTCAAAAGGTGATATACGAGGCGCATAATGGGAGGCTTTCACGCCCACGGCTCTCTGATCTGCCCCTCGCAAATCAATATTAGTCGGGCTTAACGTTTTGCTGCCGGCGCATGGAGCTCCTGGAGCTCCGCCGACTCCTGGAACCGCTGGTTTGTTTAGCAGCTGCTGGAGCTGAGAGGTAATGTTGGGCTGGTGGGCGTGGCTAACCACGAGGTTAGCCAGTCGCTAGTTGACCGAGTGGAGTAGTTAACTGCTGAGGACTCCGTTCACAAAGACTCACAGGGATTCATTTCAGAGCAACATGACAAAGAGAGCCCCACAATAAGGTTATTTAAGGGACTAACAACTTCACAGGGACCCCCCCCCCTTTCTGCTGCCTCATTGTGATGAAGTCAATGACTGTTTGTTCTGTTGCCTCCACTTAAGTCACCTCTCCTCTCCTTTGAGTCCGTCTCAAAAGAACTCCTGTTCATTAATATCTACGCATGAATGTGCTTCACCACACGGGGAACTCTGAAGCAGTTCACGCAGTTACTACCCAACAAACGCCAATAACGTCAAGTTTCACGCAGTTACTACCCAACAAACGTCAATAACGTCAAGTTTCACGCATTACTACCCAACAAACGCCAATAACGTCAAGTTTCACGCAGTTACTACCCAACAAACGTCAATAACGTCAAGTTTCACGCATTACTACCCAACAAACGCCAATAACGTCAAGTTTCACGCAGTTACTACCCAACAAACGCCAATAACGTCAAGTTTCACGCAGTTACTACCCAACAAACACCAATAACGTCAAGTTTCACGCAGTTACTACCCAACAAACGTCAAGGTACGACCGTAACGACTCCCCATTACTAAGGAACGGACCGGTTTCAGTTCAATTTACATGTTATCTAAGCCATAAAAGACCTTTTGGGCATTACTATGAAGCTTGATACTCCTCATTACTTCAGACATTTTGAATTGAGAAAGCTTTCTGGATGGGAAGCGAAACGTCTTCAAACTTTGGTAAAAAAGTCGTTATTTTGTTTTTTTTTTACTTTTCTGGAATGACCATGACCTGGATGACCGAGGATCTTCACCAACACAGGAAATAATGCTCCAAATTCATCCAACTTATGTCCTGTTGTCGTAGAGCAGTCCACACCAGAAGCTGTTTTACCTTTACGCACAAATAGAAGGTAAAATAACGAGACAAACAGCTTATCTAATTGATTTAAGGTCATTCCTAGAACATTCTTCCTTTTATGTGACGAACAAACGTCACGGTAATGTTGAGTAATTTCACGTCAGGTCAGTTTGATTTCTCTTCAAGCAGTTATTTCCAATCATAAACTTTTTTGTCTGGAAAGTCTTAAAAATTTCTTTTTTACAGCCAGAGGGTGAAACTACTCAACACTCAAAGGTTCTCGGACTCCTTACGGTCAAAGACTTTTGGCTGATGCAACATCTAAGGCTACGTTCACACAGCAGGTCTTAATGCTCAATTCCGATTTTTTTGTGAAATCGGATTTTTTTTTGTGTGTCCGTTAACATTTCCTAATATATGCGACTTGTATGTGATCTCCTGTGTGAACTGAACGCGTTCAACCTAAATGTCCCGCATGCGCAGTTGAGGACGCCATGACGTCACACGTAGCAAAGCGTCCTCAGTGTTTGCAGAAGGCAAGGCAAGGCAAATTTATTTATATAGCACAATTCAGTACAGGGACAATGCAAAGTGCTTTACATGATTAAAATATAGCAAAGTAAAACAGAATAAAAGCAAGTAGGAATAAAATGTAGATAGAAAAATGAACAAAAAGGTGTCGATTCAGTTAACTAGAACAGTTGAAGGCAATCCTAAACAAATGTGTTTTTAATCTTGATCTAAAGGAACTCAGGCTTTCAGCACTTTTACAATTTTCTGGAAGTTTGTTCCAGATAAGCGGAGCATAGGAACTAAATGCTGCTTCTCCATGTTTGGTTCTGGTTCTGGTTCTGCAGAGCAGGCTGGAGCCAGAAGACCTGAGTGGTCTGGAGGGTTGATGCCCTGATAACAAGTCTGTGATGTATTTAGGTGCTAATTCAGGGATTTATAGACTAACAGAAGGATTTTAAAGTCTATTCTCTGAGATACAGGGAGCCATGGAAGGACTTCAGAACCAGGTCCATGTTCTCTACGTTCTTAGTCTTAGTGAGGACTTCAGAACCGGGTCCATGTTCTCTACGTTCTTAGTCTTAGTGGAAGGACTTTAGAACCGGGTCCATGTTCTCTACGTTCTTAGTCTTAGTGAGGACTTCAGAACCGGGTCCATGTTCTCTACGTTCTTAGTCTTAGTGGAAGGACTTTAGAACCGGGTCCATGTTCTCTACGTTCTTAGTCTTAGTGAGGACTTCAGAACCGGGTCCATGTTCTCTACGTTCTTAGTCTTAGTGGAAGGACTTTAGAACCGGGTCCATGTTCTCTACGTTCTTAGTCTTAGTGAGGACTTCAGAACCGGGTCCATGTTCTCTACGTTCTTAGTCTTAGTGGAAGGACTTCAGAACCGGGTCCATGTTCTCTACGTTCTTAGTCTTAGGGAGGACTTCAGAACCGGGTCCATGTTCTCTACGTTCTTAGTCTTAGTGAGGACTTCAGAATCGGGTCCATGTTCTCTACGTTCTTAGTCTTAGTGAGGACTTCAGAACCGGGTCCATGTTCTCTACGTTCTTAGTCTTAGTGAGGACTTCAGAACCGGGTCCATGTTCTCTACGTTCTTAGTCTTAGTGGAAGGACTTCAGAACCGGGTCCATGTTCTCTACTTTCTTAGTCTTAGTGAGGACTTCAGAACCGGGTCCATGTTCTCTACGTTCTTAGTCATAGTGAGGACTTCAGAACCGGGTCCATGTTCTCTACTTTCTTAGTCTTAGTGAGGACTTCAGAACCGGGTCCATGTTCTCTACGTTCTTAGTCTTAGTGAGGACTTCAGAACCGGGTCCATGTTCTCTACGTTCTTAGTCTTAGTGGAAGGACTTCAGAACCGGGTCCATGTTCTCTACGTTCTTAGTCTTAGTGAGGACTTCAGAACTGGGTCCCTGTTCTCTACGTTCTTAGTCTTAGTGAGGACTTCAGAACCGAGTCCATGTTCTCTACGTTCTTAGTCTTAGTGGAAGGACTTCAGAACCGGGTCCATGTTCTCTACGTTCTTAGTCTTAGGGAGGACTTCAGAACCGGGTCCATGTTCTCTACGTTCTTAGTCTTAGTGAGGACTTCAGAATCGGGTCCATGTTCTCTACGTTCTTAGTCTTAGTGAGGACTTCAGAACCGGGTCCATGTTCTCTACGTTCTTAGTCTTAGTGAGGACTTCAGAACCGGGTCCATGTTCTCTACGTTCTTAGTCTTAGTGGAAGGACTTCAGAACCGGGTCCATGTTCTCTACTTTCTTAGTCTTAGTGAGGACTTCAGAACCGGGTCCATGTTCTCTACGTTCTTAGTCATAGTGAGGACTTCAGAACCGGGTCCATGTTCTCTACGTTCTTAGTCTTAGTGAGGACTTCAGAACCGGGTCCATGTTCTCTACGTTCTTAGTCTTAGTGGAAGGACTTCAGAACCGGGTCCATGTTCTCTACGTTCTTAGTCTTAGTGAGGACTTCAGAACCGGGTCCATGTTCTCTACGTTCTTAGTCTTAGTGGAAGGACTTCAGAACCGGGTCCATGTTCTCTACGTTCTTAGTCTTAGTGAGGACTTCAGAACCGGGTCCATGTTCTCTACTTTCTTAGTCTTAGTGAGGACTTCAGAACCGGGTCCATGTTCTCTACGTTCTTAGTCATAGTGAGGACTTCAGAACCGGGTCCATGTTCTCTACGTTCTTAGTCATAGTGAGGACTTCAGAACCGGGTCCATGTTCTCTACGTTCTTAGTCTTAGTGAGGACTTCAGAACCGGGTCCATGTTCTCTACGTTCTTAGTCTTAGTGAGGACTTCAGAACCGAGTCCATGTTCTCTACGTTCTTAGTCTTAGTGAGGACTTCAGAACCGGGTCCATGTTCTCTAAGTTCTTAGTCTTAGTGAGGACTTCAGAACCGGGTCCATGTTCTCTACGTTCTCAGTCTTAGTGAGGACTTCAGAACCGGGTCCATGTTCTCTACGTTCTCAGTCTTAGTGAGGACTTCAGAACCGGGTCCATGTTCTCTACGTTCTTAGTCTTAGTGAGGATGCGGGCAGCAGGTTCTGGATCAGCTGCAGCGTTCTGATCCACTTTTTAGGCAGACCTGTAAAAACACCGTTGCAGTAATCAATTCTACTAAAAATAAACGCATGGATTAGTTTTTCTAGATCATGCTGAGACATCAGTCCTTTAATCCTAGAAATGTTCCTCAGGTGATAGAAAGCTGACCTTGTAATTGTCTTTAGATGCTTTTGAAGATTCAGGTCTGAGTCCATCACTACACCCAGATTTCGGGCCTGATCAGTGGTTCCTAGCTGAAGCGACTGACATGGATTATAATGTTGGGACGCATTTTTTGGTCATTAATTTATTTTCTAACCAGAGCTTTCCCTCCATTGACTGCTCTCCTCATTGTTGTTCGCTATGGGTGTCGTCTTTCTTCCAGCTTCTGCATAGCAGGACACAGAATAGTGACGTTTATCGAGTATCGTGACGTACAGGTCGGATAAATGCGACCCGGCCGTAGAGACACAGGTCGCATTTGAAAAAATCTGATCCGTGTCATTCAGACTGGGATAAAAAGATCAGATCCAGGTCACATATGGGCAAAAAAATCTGAATTGGGTCAGTTCAGGCTGCAGTGTTAACGTAGCCTAAGTTTGTCGGCTGTCTCCGGTTCTTTCCTCCAAAGTTGAAACAATGTTGGCACTTGTACTGCTGTAGGAGGTAGAAAATGGTCTAGAATCTAGAACGTACGGCGCATTGATCAGAAACCAACAGACGTTAAGCGATAGCGTGTATCACGGCGACGGAACGCCCCGTTCCCCCCGCGTCGGGAAAACAAACGCCTCTCAGGTGTGCAAACCCACACCACGGCTCATCACCGAGAGCAACCAGCAGCCGGTGACTGCCTGAATTTTTTAGAACAGCTCCTGTCAGGCAAACAAACGACTCTGTCGACGCCCGAAAGGTCAGCGCGTAGCGGAGTAAAATCACGGAGCACGCAGTCAATTCCTGGCGGCGGCGCCCCTCACCAAGGGCCACTTGCTGGAATTTATGGCCGGGGCCTCGCACCTATTCTCCCTTTGAATAATAGCCGTGGCGTAAAAGAAGCCCGGGTCTCGGTGGCGACTCTAAAATAGACTGCGGTTGTTTATTGTGCGAGCCGAGAAGGCACAGATAGAGGCTAACGGTGACATCTGAATTTATACCGAGCGGTTCCCCTAAACTTCCAGCGGAGGCAAATGAGAGTCCCCGATGCTAAAAACAGAACAGAGGGGGAAAAGCGTTCCCAGAGGAGCGCCGTCCAGCCGGCTGATTTCCACACTGAGTGATTCTCCTCAGAGGAATGAGCCTGGATGTTCAATATCCTGTGGCTGATCTCCTCCCCGGCCCGGACAACCGCCAACAGATGTCAGCGGCAGGGTTCAGAGGAGGACCCCCCCCTGCTGACCCGCGTGGGGCCAGATGACTGAGTGCCTCCCACCTGTGAGCCTCGGCAGACCTTGACCTCTCTTTGAGGTAGCGGGGAGCTTCCTGGAGGCCTGCGCGGCTGCGGGAAGGCATTCCAGGCATTCCTTCGTCATTATTAGATACCTCCTCACGTAGAAACCCCCCCACCCCCACCCCCAATACCTAAGCAGTCCAGACACTATAAACTCTCAACCTCAAGCTCAACCCGTCTGAAAATACAGTCTTCCTGATTGGAAGCACCTCAGATATGTACGCTTGATGTTTGTGAGATCCCTTTACTTTCATTGATCCCCCACCTACAGATCTAGGTTGTCCCAATCCCCCCATGGGGGACGCTAAGCCCCTCATCCACCCGTTTAATACCTAAACTCCGGCCTCTGTTTCTCATTAGGAGCTGAAGGGCTTCGGTTCTCTGGACTGGTGGAGGCCATGAAGAAGGTGTGGAGGCCCAGCAGCTGCTTTGATCCCTGATCTTCAGCCAAATGACCCAGGAACCACCAGCCGCCCTGTTTTACAGCCTCACTTTGTGGACTTGATCACTTCCTTTGCACCTTCGCCTGGTCGGACCTGGTAGCTACAGCCATAAATCGTCTCCGTCAGGCAGAATGGTTTAAGTCTTGCGGTAACGTTGTCCCACCTTACCAGCATGCCAGTCGTTTTTGGAAGCTTTTTCAGGAAGAGTTTCTGTAAGCCAGAGCTTTGTGAGATGAATGCTGGTCCGGTAGCTGATAACCCAGCAGGGATGGGTTAAGGCCAGCAGGTGTTGTCTTATCATGTCTGTAGGAGTTCAATATTCTCCAGTCTTTAGTTTTACTTATTTTCAACTAAATCAGCAACCCTTGATACTGTTGCAGGCTGAAAACGGAGGATGTGATGTTACCACCAACATCCTGCTGACAGTTAATAAATGTATACATTTGCTGGTTAAACAGGCTACATTTTCTACTCATATTATGAACTTTAAAAAAATTAAATAAATAAATACATAAATAAAAAATAAAAAAAATATATAAAATAAATACTAAAGTAAATTAAATAAAAACAAAAAATAATAAAAATGATAAATAAATTAATGAAAAATAAAAATTAGTTAACATAATACTAATAAAAAACTACATTATGACCTCTTTTTAAACTAAAAAAATAAATAAACAAAAACAAAAATATAAAAAATAAAATATAATAAAGATTAAAAAATTATAAAAAATTATGACAAATAAATAAAAAAAAAAAATATTAAAAATAATACAAATAAAAAACAAAATAACTTTATGAACTGTTTTTAACAAAGAAAATAATAAATAAAATAAAAACAAAAATATAAATATAAATGTAAAAGCTATTAATTAAATAAATAAATAAAAACAAAATATGAAATAATAATAAAATAATAATAATAATAAAAAAAACATTATGAACTTTCTAATGTTCCTTCACAGGCCTTTTCAGACACACCAAAGGTCTCTGCTTGGTCTCCTTTAAGACATCCCTGGATCTCGTCGTCCTTCAGTGGAACTGATGATACCAGCCATGAGTCTCTATTTACACTTTTAAATCTTCATGTATCTCTCTAACGATCTCATCCTTCCTTCAGTGGGTTCCTTGGTACCCGCCATGGTCTCTCTTCCCACATGCCTCTGGGTCTTATTTTACTTAGACTGGTGTTGTTGTGCCTTCAGTCTCTTTGTGGCTCCTTTGGGGTGTTTGTTTTCCTTTGATGGGTCTATACCTGCCCCCAGTCTCTGGAACCTAGCCACATTTGTCTTTGTACCAACCCTGGAACCTCCTTACCCTCACCTATGGTGTCTTCTTGTTGCCTGTCTCGGGTTCTTTTTGTGTTTTTCACTGATCTTCTAATGTTCTCTTTGTTATTTTATCAATCTATTGATATAGTGTCTTTTTCCACCGTTTGAGTCTTTCATCGGTTGCTTTGTTCCTTCTCTCCATCTTGTTGCTCCCAACATGGGTCTGTTGATAGCGTCCACGGGTTCTCCTTTGGTTCTCTCACAGTTCCTGCCTTGTGTTTCTTCAGGGCGCTGATTATGTTGGTCTTCAGATAATTCACAAACCTGCAGCTCGGTTCTCTCTGTCTCTGACTTGTTTATGGTTTAAATTAGCCACAGCTCACCTTCTACAACCATGAAGTTTTTTATTTGGACTCACAGTAAGAAGCTTTGACAACATAGCTGACTGTAAGGAAACTGAGTTATTCAGTATTTTTGCTTGGATCAGGGACCATAATCTATCATATTTTGTTCAACAACTTTAATTAGGTCTTGTGTAATGAGGGTTAATGTAAAACGTTTATTAAAAAGGGAGTTTAACTAAATTGTAATCGAGAAATTAGTATTTATCTTTGTTTAATTCATCCAAAAACAGAAAATTAAACCCCTACACTGCAAAAACAAAACTAAAAATAAGTTAAATTTTCTTAAAATAAGTGTATTTGTCCTTGATTTGAGCAGGTAAAAAACAATTTGCCAATGGAATAAGATTTTTCCTCTTAAAATAGGAACAATTCAACTCCATAATCTTATTTCAAGTGCAGGATGTCTAATTATCTTATTTTAGGGGTAAAGATACTTATTCCATTGGCAGATAATCTTATTTACAGGACAAATGGACTAACTTTAAGAACATTTTACTTGTTTTTAGATCCGTTTTTGCAGTGTAACGGTGCGTTCAAAGACACATAATGAGTGTTGGGTCGGCACCAAATGGTAAAGCTTAGACCAGGAACAACGCTGGTCTGGGCCGGTTCTGGTTCTGTTGGTTCTACAGCCTGACAAACTGTGTCTGACCCTTTTTTTCACGTCACTTTTAAACTTCAGTGCATCAGAGCTGCAAACCGCCGTCAGCAGAGAGGCTCTGATGAATATTTGACTTGTTTACGTCGCCCGTCTTCTCAGACAGCGCTGAAGCAGTCGTGTTTCTGGGTGGAAGTAGTAGAAACGATGAGGGAGGTCCACATGTTTGTTTGGGTTTAGCTTGGCTGAAAAAAAGCTTTTCAGTTTCAAAGTCAAAGACACGACAACAAGTTAGGGGCCTTCTTCATGTTTCAGCTCAGTTCTCTGGATAAATGCGGCGCTGAGTCGGGTTTTTTATCCCGCTAGCTGAACGCCTGCCGCCTGAAAAGGCCTCATTTCCACGATTTACTGGAATCCGTCGCAGCGCATCAGAAGATCCTCAGTTACAGCAGAGTGGGATTCCCAGGAGAGGCTCTCTGCAGGAGGAGAACAGGTCCCTGACAGGGTGTCACCAGGAGCCCCCTGTGGGGGGAGGGGGGGGGGGTGAAGGGTTCCCACCACAGGGACGGACCGGCCCCCGGTGGATCAGACGAGTCCGGTCAGGTTTTCCTCCAATGGTCCGATCCACCGGCGCTCTGGGTTCAGCCGTCCTGACGTGTCAGAGCATGACGGCCGGCGGCGCTCCTCACCGCGTGGGGCCCCCTGGCAACCCCCCCCCCCCCCCGCCCTCACAGGGCGGCTGTCGGGCCTGACGGTGGCGGTCCCGCCGTCCCTTCAGGAGTTAATTAACGGCCCCATCAAAGCTGATCCCAACACAGCTTAGAGGAGGAACTACAGGCACCCGGCGGACCCCCGGCGGACCCCCGGCGGACCCCCGGCGGACCCCCGGCAGACCCCCAGTGGACCCCCGGCAGCCACGCAGCCTTTGATTGCTGCTGTCTGTGGGTCTGCAGAGGCTTTCACTGAACTCAGATCAGTTTTCATGGTGTGTAATTGCTGCTGCCTGACGGCGGATCTTAAAGATCCACTGGAGGAGATCCTCAGAGGGACCCCAGGAACGAACGTCTGCGGGGCCCTCTGAGCGATCGGGTGGGGGGGAGACGCCGCAGGAGGAGCGACGATCAGCCGACCCGCCGGCTCCAAGGGCCACATTTTTAAAATATCCAGAAAATAAACGTCTCATCGGAGGAGATGGAGGTAAAATCTGAAGCATTTCCAAAGTTTAAAAAAAACACACTTAGTTTAAATCATTGAGCTGAATCTGAAGACTCAGGTCTGCAGAGACGGACCACCAGAAAATGCTAAAAAGCTAAATAATCCTCACAATCACCGCTAAGTTTTATCCGGTTAAACAAAGCAAAGCAGCCGTTCTGCCTCATCTCGCTGCTGCAGATGTTTTTAAAGCATAAAGAAACGGATCTGCAGCCACCTGATTGGTTCTTCTCCCGCTTTAATTCAACTCTACATGACATTTTCTGGATGAAGCCTGGATGCTCTGAGGGTTCTGAGCTCAAACCCAGCCGGAGGAACCGTCTCTGCCCCACAGAGGTCAAAGGTTCTGCAGCAGGAGACCCGGAGCCGCTGGGCCGAGCCTGCAGAACCGTTCTGGTTCTGGAGAACCTGACCTGAGTTCTGGTTCCAGCGGGTCCGGGGCCTTGTCTCAGGGGCCCACGCGGCTCTAATTGCTGCCGACTTGTTGTTTTGTGGGATGAGAGACTTCTGAGTGGTCACAGCGGGACGTTCTACTCACTTCCAGTCCTCTTCGTCTCCAGACGTCCGTTTCTGCTCGCTCTCATTAAACTCTCCGCGGATTTCACAGAAATTCCCGCCAGGATGTGTGAAAGTGACAGGCGCTGGGTTTGGGGGGGGGGGGGCAGGATGAAAGCGCCATCCCGTCCCAGGTTTGGGAATGTCACGGTGAATAATGTGAAGGGCCCCATTACCTCCCTCCTCCTCCTCCTCCTCCTCTTTTCTGCTCCTGACTGCTGGAACTCTTCATCCCACACAAAAGCAAACGCACTAAAACTTTTCTTCTGATGCAAATCACCGCCGCGGCCTTTCAGGACCAGGAATAACACACACACAAAAAAAAAAAAAAAAAAAAAAAGAAATGCACTGAGGCCAGGAAGGAGAGGCATCTGCATCAGTTTGGGTTTAATTATTGATCAGATCAGGAAAGAGGCCTTTCTTTGCGTCTGGACCCGCAGAAAACTGCTGCTTCATGGGAGAAAAATATGAATTATCGCTTCATTTAACGCCGGAGAATTTAAAATAGGAATAAAGAACGAGGCCATGCGTGGATTATTCCCACAGAGGCTTGAAAAATGTGTCCAGAAAACCTAAAACAGGCGGAAATCTGATTCTTTAAAATAGGAAAAATAAAAAAAAAGACATTTGGAAATAGAAAGGAAAATATTAGACGAATGTTGTGGAGAAATTGAAGATGTTTTAAATAATTAAAAGCAGATTAAATCTAACAGAAGAGGTAAAAAAAAAAACAGGTAAAAAGGGAAATGCGTGTTTCTAAATTCCCACATATGGAATAAAAGCTAAAAGTAAAAGTTAGGAGCCAGATGGAGGAGAGAGCACCGCTGCTGGGAGCACATGGTCGGACTCACCGGCTCGCTCCTCTCCGCTTCCACTCCTCGGTTCCTCCAAAGCGCCTCAACTTTGTTCTCAGAGAGGAAAAGCGGCTCCAAACACGTGGAATCCCATCTGCAGCGGCGCGGCGCGGCACGGCACGGCGCGGCGCGTCGGAGCGCGGCACGGCACGGCACGGCACGGCACGGCACGGTGGAGCGCGGCTCTGGGGAAAGTTTCACCTCCGGGCAGCGCAGACGAACGCAAAGTGAGGAGAAGTTGAGAGAGGCGCAGCTCCGTCCAGCCTGGGGAGGAAGAGGAGGAGGAGGAGGAAGAAGAGGAGGAGGAAGAGGAGGAGGAGGAGGAGGAGGGAAAGTTTGGAGCCAGAGGAGCAGGGAGGAGGAGAAGTTCACCAGGGGGAGGAGAAAGTTTCACCGGGATGCTGCGGAGCTTCCAGGATGCGCAGCTTCCCCTCTGCGCTCCTCCTCCTCCTCAGATCCATCCACGCATCTGATCTCTGAGGTCCAGGCGTCCCTTTTTTAATAAAACCCAACTCAACAAATGCGTCTTTTGGCGCAAACGCATCTATTTCCCGCTAAACTAAATTTAACTACATTTTTTTTAAATTTTCTCACTAATAAAGGTAAAAAAAAGATGCATGTAAATCGAAGACTGCCGCAGTTTATTTGTGGCGCAAACTTGCGCGCATCCAGGGCTGTAAAGCAGCGTTTAAATCAAACCGCCTCGTCAGGCTCGGACAGCTGCGGTCAGAACCGGGTGACCCGCTTTAAGCCATCTGGACGGAACCAGCGCTAAACCTGAGCTGATTCCCTCAATGAAACTTCCTCAGCGCTGTCCAAGCCTGACCTCTAGCGGCGGCGCGCTGGTCCTGCACCCCCCGGTATTATTTTATTTATTGGCCTCTGTTTATTCTCACAGCTACAAGATTTATTATCTGTGCTTTGAAACAACTAAAATCACTGTTTTATTTGTTTTTACAAATGAAAATCAGCAGAGATACCCGGCACAGCTCCAGGGGAGAAAGATTTATATGATTCAGTTTTTATATGATTCAGTTTTTAATGAGCAAAGAAAATCTGATCCAATAGTTTCCACCTTTACCTGATATCCTAAAAATCATCAGTAAACAGCTGGAGGAAGGAATGTATGAGGCGGCTGTAAACTAAAGGATGAAGCTTTCCACATGAAAACCTACAGCTCAGCATGCACATCGCGACAGTGGGTAGGAAAACCTCCAGCAGAACCAGAACCAGACTGAGGGTGAGCGGTCGTCTGCCTCGGCCCACTGGTGGCCTAGAGAAGACGGAGCAGAGAGTCAGTGGTAGCAGAACCTCTTCCTGTGGTTCTGATCCAGGATGACGGATGGAAAACACATTCTACGGCAAGCTGTTTTAATATTTAATAGGCAGGAAGGACCTTTACACCAAATCTGATACTTATATGTAGTTAGAACACATATAATCTAACATTTAGGATATAAGACACATTCTTCATCAAAAAATACCTTTTAGTGTTTTATATCTATCTATCTATTTATATATATAAATCTCTCTCTCTCTCTCTCTCTCTCTCTCTCTCTCTCTCTCTATATATATATATATATATATATATATATATATATATATATATATATATATATATATATATATATATATATATAAAACTCATTGTAACTATAACAAAACACGAGTTTGCACATTGTAAAATTCATCAGCTTTAAGAGGTAATGGATGTTTGTGTTTAATTTCATTTTTTTCAAACTAATAATGTTGTTTTAAACCAAAAAAAAAAACATTATCTTGTAGCATTCTAACGCTGGAATCTTAGACTTAGAGTTAGACAACTTTATTTGTCATTTTGTATGCACAGAGTGCGTACAGAATGAAATTTCGTTGCATACAGCTTGAAAAATCACAGTAAAAATCAAATTACATTATAAGGTGCAGCAGTGATTTAAGAGTAAACAATTTAAATGTAGACAATGCAGGAGAACAGTTTACAGGTGAGTATTTAAAAAAAACATTTGTATGTGCAGAATTGATTGTGCAAGGGCATTTTTGCAAAAATACAGCTCGTAAATTACAGTAGATTTAAAATACGGTATAAGGTGCAGCAGTGATTTAAAAGTAAAACAATTGAAATGTAAACAATGCAGGAGAAAGTCACAGTGTACAGGTAAGTATTTAAAAAAAAACATTTGTATGTACAGAATTTTATTGTGCAAAGGGAATTTGTGCAAGAATACAGCTTATAATTTATAGTAGATTTAAAATACAGTATAAGGTGCAGCAGTGATTCAAAAGTAAAACAATTAAAAACTAAGTGTTTGGCAGCATTTATAATGCTAGATGGAGATGCAATGATGCAAAATGTGCAAATGCAAATCTTAAAATAAGTGCAGATTCAGGTTAAATTTACTAACAGCTTTCCAACCCCTGCTTGTTAGACTGCTGCAGGTGGAAAAAACAAGAGGAGGTGATATTATGCTGTTTGCCTATTTCCACCAGGGTTCTGCTGCTGGTCCCATCCTGGTTCCCAGGTCCTGAGGTTCCTCCGTGTTCTCTGTAAGTTCCTATAGGCAACAACTGTCATGCGTTGCTGATCAGTAAAGCTTATTCTAGCTGCATTTATCAGAAATGTTTTCTGCCTAAAGGAGAGAATAAAATGCTGAATGTTGGTCTTGGTGCCATTAAACTGGGGTTCTGTTGATGCTCTGATGTAACAGGAAGCTGAAACTTAGTGCATGAACACCATGAAGGCTTTAAGTGTCTGAATTTGTTAAAAAAATAAACCCACATTTGAATCAGAACTGGATTTCATTGGCCCGCCCACGGACCAATCACGTAGCCTGTTGGTCCTCATGTGACACGTGTATCTGCAGCAGAACCAACCCGGTTTAAAGTGGAACAAATAGCCCGAAAAGCTTCTTAAAGTTAAATTTTTTATTTTTTTTAATTTATATTTTATTGTTTTTCCAGGGAAAGGGGAAGTGGGGAGCAACACACATTTAGAACAGAACTATATACATACAGGGAGTTTGTCACATACATATTCATACAATAGGATACATTTACATTATAAAGTGATATTAATAAGGTCGGGCTGTTAGGCCACTTGGCTGGAGCAAGGAGATCCCATAAAGTTCTTCCAGTTAAATTCCCGCCAGGTCATTGAACTGGAGCATTTCCATTGATATTGCCATATTCTTTTCCACTCTTCATCTGATATTTCACTCCCTGTTTACTTTTCCCATTTTGCTTTAATATATGCTGTGGAGTGGGTATTGTTCTGTGATAAGCAGTTATATGTGGCTGATATAATACCAGTACTTAATTTTGAATGATATGCTCTTCTAAATAGTTCAACAAAACTGTGATTTATTTCTGTCATATTTTTAACCTTTGTGCTAACATAATGTCGCAGTTGTAAGTATCTGAAAAAGTCTGGCTTATCTAATTAGTGCTTTTCCTGTAACATCTCATGGCTGAACATTGAGTTATCCTTCATAATGGTACATAAAGCTGTTATTCCTTTTGCGGTCCAAATTTGGAATCTATTATCCATTGCATTTGGTGTAAAATCAGAATCATAGGAGCACCATTTCAGGGGGAGCAAGTCTCCCTCTAATTTATAAATTTTCAGCATTTTTTCCCACACTGCCAAAGTAAATTTTACCCATGGGTTGTCTGTTTGGTGTATGTAATGTTTTAATTTAGAAACTGCCTGTATAGGGATGGGAAGCATCCTGTTTTCAATGTCTTTCCATTGTGCAAGGTATGATGGGTTGCATCAGCATAATATTGTTCTTGTCTGGGCAGCAAAGTAGTATTCTCTAAGAGATGGTAAGGCCCAACATCCCTTTTCTTTCATTAGTTCTAGTGTTTTGAAGCGGACCCTAGGTAAAGTTAAATAAAGTTTCACAGATCAAATTGGTCCACTAGGTGGAGACATAGTTCTTCAAAACGGTCCCACCACTGAATGTCACCAGACTTTCTATTATAAGTTTAAGAAAATTGGAGTTATTTAACAGATTTATGACTGAAAACTGTCCTTATAAACGTTGCCTCTATGCATTTTAACAGTTTACTTTGGGATGGATGGAAAGTGGTCATTTTATAGCAGGAGATACTGTAGACTATTTCTATTATATATATATATATATATATATATATATATATATATATAGATAGATATAATAGTAGACCTGAACTAAATATTAATTTATGCCAATAATCAGTATATATAGCATTATCGTAAGAGAATATATCAGTTTCAAATAGCATCGTATAAGAAATGTGATTATGATTTATATATATATAGATCTATATAGATCTATATATATATTATATATATATAGATATATATATATTATATCTATCTCCTATCTATATAGATATATATTATAGATAGATCTCTATCTCTAGATAGATAGATAGATTCTTCATATTCTTCATATTATAAAAAACCCTGATAATATTCATATGTATGCATGTATATATATATATCTCTCTATATATATATATATATATATCTATATATATCTATATATATATCTATATAGTGGTGTGTGTGTGGGTGTCTATCTCTATATATATCTATCCTATATATATATCTCTCTATATATATTATATAGGGTGTTTAATTCTATATATATATATAATATCTCTCCTATCTCTCTATATATATCTCTATCTATATCTATCTCTCTATCTCTCTATAGTGTGTGTGTCTCTATCTCTATCTCGTGTGTGTGTATCTATATTATATAGTGTCTCTCTGCCTACATACGTGTATATATACACTATATATAGATTACTCTATGTGTGTGTGTGTCTCGTATACTGTGTGATGCCATCACTTTATATGTACTCATCTAGGAATCTTCCATCACTCTGTTGATATCTATCATAGATATTGATGGATTCTGAAGGAATAATCCAAACCCGTTAATATATACAACAAGTGGCGTGAGTGTATACACTATATATATATATATATATATATATATATATATATATATATAATTCTTCGTTTTATATATCTTGTCTTAGTCTTAGTATAGTTTAAGTCTTTTCTTTTTTTCAACTTCCTGCTTGTTTCTTGTTAAAAAAGCAGCTCTGATAAATGAGGTGACTTGAATGATGGGAAAATAAGTGACCACAGTGAAAAGTTAGGGGAATAAGTTGTGCAGCTGCCATATGGATACCATCTTGGCCTCCAGCAGCAATAATTCTGCGTATCTTTTAAAAGTTTTGCATGAGAAAGCTTTTCCCATCTCGCCATCTGATACTGATGGCTTCCACAGATCTGTGGGCCCTCATTAAACCGCGACTAGGAGGGAAATCGGACTCATCGGGGTGTAAATTCAGCCGTGTCAGAGGCAAAGTTCAGCGCTTCAGTCCCTCGTTGGACTGTTAAAGTTGCCTCAGCCCAGACAAAGACAATAAGTCTGTCTGAAGGTGAAGGAATGATTGTCACGTTTCTGACGGTCTGGTTCTCATCTGTAACTGACTGTAAGGGGCGCCTCATAAAGCCCATGTTTCCCTTCTAACCACCATACCCCAGGAACTCTGAAATGGTTAAACAGAAACAACGTTATTTTTTTTACAGAGAACTGTAAACTAATCTGATCTTTTTACATTGCAAAAATACAACTAAAAATTTGAAAATTCTTTTTGAAATTGGAGTATTTTTCCTTGATTTGAGCATTTAAATAACATTATTTGCCAGTGGTATAAGATTTTTGCACTTAAAATTGGAACAACTCATCTCCATCACCTTATTTCAAGTGTAGTAGATCTAATTATCTTACTTTAGGGGTAAAAATACTCATTCCATTGGGAGATAATCTTATTTACCTGCTCAAATTAGGAGCAAATATATTAATTTCAAGAAAATTTAACTTATTTTTGTTCTCTTTTTGCAGTGTACTATTTTTCATTGACGTGTTAACCTTTTTCTAACGCACATGGATTGTTAATTAGGACTCTCCTAAGGATAACCTGATTTTTTTTAATCGCAAAATTTTGTTTACAAACAATCATTCATCTAACATTCATTAAACTCTATTTTTAAACGGAGATGAAAATTCAGGTTTCTCCAATGGAAAATACAACAACAAATCTTTGGGAATAATAAGAATGTTCTTTTATTGCAATAATTTGACTTTAACCACTAGAGTAAAATATCTGATTGGTGTTTTTTGCTCAGCACAGGACACCGCTGACGTCAACCAAGTTCAGTTTTTCTAACCAAATAATTATGGTGCATCACAAGTTAATATCCTGAAACGATTAAACTCGTCCTGCGAATCGAGGCTCCTCCCAGTTTTGGAGGGGAAAGAAAATGGGCGGGGCTTAACTGACCAATGGGACGGAACCGGCCATTTAGGGAAGAGGCTTTTAAATCTGAGGCGTAGAACTAAAGAAAAGTGTATGAGACAACCTCCTTTCTTCTTCTTTCCACCATTTATATGAAGACGGTTCTTCTGGGCGGCATGACGGGACAAAAACACATTTAATAATCCATTGTTTGTTTTTATTGGGCGAACTAGGACCTATGTTACTTAACATACTAATTTGACTCTCACCTAAAAATCTAGTTTATAAATCAGGACTGATTGAAATAGTCCAATATCGACACATTTCCTACACGACTAAAATATGTTTTGGTTAATTTTATATTTTTGGGGCAGAGGTTTAGGATTTTTCAGACACTCTTTGGTGCTTAGAGGTAAAATAGTCGCGCATGTTTCTGCTTTCGGCTGCTTCACTCCTCAGCTCGCCTCTCTCAGGGAAACACATGTCCCATGACCCTTTGGCCTTTAATATCCTGCTCGGTTTATTTGCTGCACGCCGGGCCCCCCGATCCCCCCCCGTTCCCCCCGCCCTGATGCGTATTAAATCAGATATGCCGACCGTATGAACAACACCGCCCTACTTAACCCCCAGTGACCTCGGCTTTGCCCCGTAAATTGATTTGGACCCCGCTCTCCTCCGTGTTTTGCTGTGGCTCTGTGGATCCGATTCAGGGGAGCAGATCATTATCCGACCCTCGTCTCAGACCGTCGCCGTTTGTTTAAGACAGGAGTGGAAAAACGGGGGAAACAATTTGAGGTCATGTCTGTAAAAACCAACAGCAGGGAGGTCTCTGTTGCTTTAAGCGCCTTGAAACTGAATGAATGTTCGGGGTGACGGTTAATCAATGTATCTTTGGTCCAAATGCTTCAGATATTACAGCCCTTTCATCAAATGAGGACGTCAACGTCTGAAAGGGCTGAATCTGCATAAAACCTATAAATAAAAAAAGATAAATAAACCAGTCTGTTGTATTTTAAGGAAGATACAAACTTTTGCTTTGGCAACAAAAAGCCTCTGAAGCCAAAGCTTCAACAAAACGAGGAAGTGAGTACCATATATGGACGATGACGCGTCATCTGGGCTGCAGGTGGACAGTTGTTGGACGTAGGACACGGGCGGAGACAAAGGAGAGGAATGTGTTGACTGGAAAGAAATGATTGATACGCGCTACGAAGATTCTCTATCCAGGAAATGTGGGAGAGCGTTTGGGACGTAAACCAGTTCTCCTCATCCAGACGTTTGTTTCTTTGCCTGAGGATGTTAAGGCGATTGAAATGTCGGATTTAAGGAGACGGAAACCGCAGACTTGATGCAGGAGGACACGACACGGTTCCTGTTTGGGCCTGTGAGTTAACAGCCAGACCACCGAGGCCTCCACAGCTCAGGTTTATCACACAGGGAGAGTCTTTGTTCTCCAGCAGCTCTTCACTGCAAAAAGAGAAATAAAAATAAGCAAAATTTTCCTGAAATGAATGCATTTGTCCTTGATTTAAGCTGGTAAACAAGACTATTTGCCAGTGGAATGAGTTTTGTTACCCATAAAATAAGATAATTAGACATCCTGCACTTGAAATAAGACGATGGAGATGAATTGTTCCTATTTTAAGTGCAAAAATCTTATTCCATTGGCAAATAGTCTCATTTACCTGTTCAAATAAAGAATAAAATGCTTTAATTTCAAGAAATATTTTCTTATTTTTAGTTCTATTTTTGCAGTGTTCTTGTTTCTGTCAGGAAACAATGTTCAGACGCCATGATTCTTCTGTGTCTGAGCCAAATGAAGGCGACTGAATCTGGTCCTACGTCAGTGCTTTAATCCTTAGCTGTAGCTCAAAGTGACTTTTTACAACCAAATCCCGTTTAGGCTAACTAACCGCAGACATAACGATAGTTTGAGACGACAGACTGAGCTGGAGCGTTGAACCGAAGTTCTGCAGGGTTCTGTTTACCTGGGGTCCAGCCCTCCAAGTGAAACTTGATTTTATAATTTAAGTTTCTGCATTTACTAGATAAAAAAAAAACTTTGATTTTCCCAGAAAAACATGAACTCTGAATAACTTTGGCTACAAACTATATTTTTGTTATGGTATTTAATTGTAATAATGATAATAAATGCAGGTTTTAGCTATTTTTGCTTTGAATAATTGCTTTTAATTTTCACAACAGAATGATGCTAAAGGTGCCGATAATATTTAATTCTGAATCAATATTTTTTCATTATGTTGGAAACATAAATATCAACAACATCCCGTCCATCCTCTTTTTTTAAACCTCAAAATAGACATAAAAGGGCGTTTCTTTAACGATGACAACATGTTTCCTACTGTAGCTCTTTATCAAAAATTATAACTTGTCTCTTTTCAAAAGGCCGGGCAACATTTGTGGCTCTGAACCAGTTTAATTCATGTGGACTGGAGGAAAAATGGCTCTTTAGACTCTAAAGGTTGCAGGACCTGCTGGTGGAAACATTTCATGAGATCTCTGTGGAAGTTCCTGGATTTTTATTTTAAAAACCTTATAGTTGCACCAATTTGAATATTCTAAACAATATATTTGCTTCATCTTGCAACATTAAGGCTTTCTGGATCTCAGTAGGAAGTTTCCAGATTCTGAACAGAAACTTTAGGATTTTTCACACTGCAAAAACGGATCTAAAAACAAGTAAAACGTTCTCAAAGTTAGTCTATTTGTCCTTGAATTGAGCCGGTAAATAAGATTATCTGCCAATGAAATGAGTATCTTTACCCCTAAAATAAGATAATTAGACATCCTGCACTTGAAATAAGATGATGGAGATAAATTGTTCCTATTTTAAGTGGAAAAGTCTTATTCCATTGGCAAATAGTCTTATTTAGCTGCTCAAATCAAGGACAAATACACTCATTTCACGAAAATTTTACTTATATTTAGTTCTGTTTTTGCAGTGCAGCCAAACTTCTTCACTTTGAGCTTCTGAACTTTTTAATCTAAAATCGTGGTTCTGCTGCCGGTTTAAACAAAGTTACTTTTTGTTGTTAAAATGAAGTTTTCTGGGTTTCCACAGATTAAAATTCAAGGAAACGAGTGAATTCCACCCTCAGATCCTCGGCAGGTGCCTGAACGGTCGTCTTCTGCGGTCCGGTCCTGATCTGATTGTCATTTTTCACAATAAAAGCACTTCAAAGCATCAAAGAGGAATAAATGATGGCGCTGTGTGCTGCTCCATTAGCTGGCGGGGGACAGGATTCTGACACTAATAGCGGCCATTCATGGGGGTTCCCATGCTGCGTAGGGTACGGCTCATGTGTGCGTCCTCTGGCTCGGGGCCAGGCAGATCTGTCAGTCTTTCAGAGGGCCATCAGCGTCTGTCGACAGGACAATGAACGCTGTCTCCGCCCGTCTGACTGCGGGTCGATTAGCAGAGCCCGGCCTGTTTACGGCCCCTCAGAGCGGGAATAATCCATGTGGAGGCCAAGGCCTACCTGTGTGGTCCAAGTGGACCATCCCTGCTTTGGCCTGATCCCAGAAAGACCAGAAACTTCTGCTTTGAGGTTTGTTTGTGTATGGGAACCTTGGGTGGATCTGTTTTAGATGAAAGAACCGCTGATATGATGAAGGACTTCTTCTCAGGCCGGTAACCGTCCGTCTGTCCAAAGTGCGGCCCGGGGGCCATCTGTGGCCCTCTGAAAGATTTTGAGCGGTCCTCGTTCCCCAGCCATATTTTCCCTTTTAATTTAAGTTAACTGTAAATAAGACCGCAAACGTTTTACCAAAAGGCAGGCTTGGGTGCAGCCATTTATTTAAAATAAATTTACAAATGTATTTATCTGTAAAATAAAGCAAGAGCGAGTCCAAATTAATCCTGTTCTTGTTGCTGAAAAAGACACAAAAGACTCTGTGGACTCTCCAGAACTAAAGCCTTTAGGCTCCTCCCATATTTGGTGAGTTAAGAAAATGGGCGGAGCTTAAGCTCTCCACTGCTATCGGACCAAACTTACCCGTTTTTAGGACCTTCAGCTGCAGGGCAGCACCAAGAAGTAGACCTGAAACAGGATCAGTCCTGCAGGAGTCCAACCCTCACTGGGAAACGTCTCACTGGACATTAAGAGCTCGGCTCTAACTTTGGCTGTAGAGGGAAGGATTGCCTGTAAAGGCGTCCCTAACGCCAGCAACGAAGAAATATAAACTTTATGAGCTTTTTTTTTAATTCTCTCTGAAGCTAAAGTTATATAGCTGAATTCTGTAATTATCCTACTGAACGGCTTAACGGGCCTGCTGGTAACTTCTGGGGTTGCTCCGCAGATCTTCTGAAGATCAACCGAGCAGCGGCTAAACTCATTCAGGGATAATCCTGCAGATGCTTCAGCCTCCAGTGTTTTCCTTGCTCAAGGGTCCTTGAGCAGAACCGGGCTCTGTGTGAGAGCACCCAGCACTTAGCGTGGGGGGGGGGGGAAGAAATGTTAATTCCTCTGAGAACACCAAGACGTCATCCTGGGCACAAAGCCTCCGCCGGCCTCTAATCTGACTCCCAGATAAGTCTCTTTGTGGGCGCCGCAGACGGCGGCGTGTTTTTCTCACCGCGCATGGCGGCCCCTGATTCGGCCCACTGGACGCACGCGGCCCTCTCCAGAACGCGCTGACACGCCAACAATGCATGTCAGCGCCGCCGGCCAGGACCCCCGGGCTCCACGCTGGGCCGAGGCGAGGGAAGAGTCACGGTCAAGTGATCCCAGAGGAGACGAGTGTCAAGAGCGGAGCGGAGGTCCCGGCTCTATGGGCTCCTGCTGCACGTTCTCTGGGAGAATAACTCTAACTGCGCTTTAACTGGAGCCACGTTACAGCGGCCATGTTGTCCGGACACCAGGCTCCGCCCACGTTAGCGTGACCCGGGGGAAAACCTGCCGTTTGTTTCTGCAGCTTTACAGCGTTCTGTGAGGCAGGCGGCCATGTTGGACCATGTCTGAAGCAGGAACCCGGATGGTTTCAGAGTTCAGATGAAGTTCTGGATGTTAAAACCTGGTTTGCATTTGGCTGCAGTGTGCAACAAACCTTTTCTTTTGTTATCTACATGTCGTTAAAAGCATCAGCTACATGTCACAGAGCTTTAAGACCCAGAAATCTTCTTTAGTTGGTTCTAAAGACTGCAGCCATACTTTGTCTCTTTTCTTAGATTAAAAAGTGTTTTTCTTTTCCTTTCTGAGGAATAAATCAACCAATCACTGACAGTTCTCTAAGATTCAGCTTCCTATTGGTTCCTTTTGTTAATTTATTAATTTTTTTGCAACCAGGAGTCAGAATTTCTCACCTTTTCACATTTATTTTAAAAAATTTTCAGCCTGCATGGCCGTTTTACTGCACCCTGGTAGTCAGACCATCTTTGGGCGACCGTGTTTCCACTGATCTAGTCCGTTGGATTCCCACCAGGATCAAACCTCCAGCCCTGAGGGGTGAAAAGGGAACAAATGATGTGCTAAACTAAGGTTTTGGGCCGTGATTCAGTCCGGTTCTGGTTCCACAGAGCTCCAAAGCTGCACCACGGTGCCTTTAAAGCTGACAGAGCCTCCGTTTCCTCCTGGTTCTGCGGCTCTTCTGGGTCCGGGGTTCTGCGGCTCTTCTGGGTCCGGGGTTCTGCGGTTCTTCTGGGTCGGGGGTTCTGCAGAGCTCAGCCCTCTGGGAGGCGGCGAGGCCGGGCCAGAGTCAGACGAGGTCAACCCTGCGATGGTGGCGGAGCTTCACCACTAGAGGGCAGTGGGGAGCTGCTGGTCCTGAGGACTTTGGTCTGATCACATCCAGGAAGTCCCTCGGTGGAGAAGGGATTCAAACCTATAACCTGCGGGGATGAGTCAGGGGAACACCACTGACCGCTGTTCTGCTCCTGGAAGCTCCTAACACACTGCAAAAACCGATCTAAAAATAAGTAAAATGTTCTCAAAGTTAGTGTATTTATCCTTGATTTGAGCAGGTAAATAAGATTATCTGCCAATGGAATGAGTATTTTGACCCCTAAAATAAGATACTTAGATATAATGCACTTGAAATAAGATAATGGAGATGAATTTTTCCTATTTTAAGTGCAAAAATCTTATTCCATTGGCAAATAGTCTTATTTACCTGCTCAAATCAAGGACAAATGCACTAATTTTAAAGAAAATTTTACTTATTTTTAGTTCTGTTTTTGCAGTGCACCTAGAAACCTGAAAACATTTAAGGGGTTTTTCTGACGTTTAAACCAGTTAAAGAAGAATATTTCACACCTGCTTGTTTTTCATGCCTCTAACAGTGAAAAGCATGAAGCCTGAGAGCCCGACGCCGAGCATTGCTCAGCAGCACGACGGCAGGAGAAGCCCCAATGTGCTGGGAGCCGCCTCAACACTACAAAAACTAAACTAAAAATAAGTCAATTTTTCTTGAATTTAGTGTATTTGTTCTTGATTTGAGCACGTAAATAAGATGCTTTGCCAATAGAATGAGATATTTTGCACTTAAAATAGGATTAACTCATCTCTATAATCTTATTTCAAGTGCAGTATATCTAATTATCTTAGTTTAGGGGTCAAAATACTCACTCCATTGGCAGATAATCTTATTGACCTGCTCAAATCAAGGATAAATGCAGTAATTTAAGGAAAATTTGACTTATTTTTAGCTCCGTTATTGCAGTGCACCTCCACGCAGGTTTCCACCAACGTTTCTGACGCAGAGGCTGAGCTGCAGCTTAAGGAACCTGGTCCTGGACTTTGACTAGGCCATTCTGAGCTTCTGAACCAGCAGAACCCGCACCAGAAGAGAACGTAGCCCGGTTCTAACGCCGTTTAGTGGTTTTCCTCAGACCAGACGGTAAAACAGTCAGTTCTAGGTCCTGCCAGGAGACCCAGAACCTCCTGACCGGCCCGTGGGGGACGTTGTCCGACTAGAACCCGGTTCCACGTCTGCCCGGCCCCCAATAAAAGGCTTGATGAATCGGTGCTGATGTTCTGAGCCGAGCGTCTCGCTTTGAGGTATTTGGCAGAGAGCGAGGACATAAAACGTAAGTGCATTCCCCGCCGCAGCGCAGTGCCTTGTGTACACAGATGCATACTTCTGCCCCCGGGACGCCGCTTTCTGTACACAGGGGAATCTGGACGGGGGACGGCGAGGACACCCGGACAGCAGAACATGAGTGATGGAGCGGGCCGCCTCTGAGTTTAAGAGCCCAGGAATCTGCTGCTGTGTTTGTGGGGAAGATGCTGCGCCGACACGTAAATATTACTGTAAGGTGCAGGATGGAAGGGGCTGAGCGGCGGCCATGATGCAGGAGGCAGAGGAGCAGAGCTCGGCCTGTGCCTCAGGAGGGTGATTAATTAATTGACGTTCCTCGGTTCTCCGCAGATCTGTCCTCAGCAGAACCTCTGACTGATCGTTCATTATCAAACCCCACCTGATCCCGGGTCAGACCAAACTGTAGAGCAGGGGTGTAAACTCATTTTGGTTGAGGGGCCACATTCAGCTTAATCTGATCTCAAGAGGGCCACACGAGTAAACTCATTGCAAGATTAAATAGAACTAATAAAAGTGGACTTGTTGTTGATTTTTATATTAAATTAATTTCACTTTTATACAATATATTATGAATAACCTCAGCATTTTTAAGAAAAGTATTTGAACAATACTTTTACTCAGTTAAACATTTACTTGTGCATTATGCATAAGAACTGATCACAGTGATTATACAATGCTGAAAAACATTTATTCACGTTTTTTGGTACTTAAAAACACTGTCCTGCATGACAAAATACATCAAACAGATAAAAATTAAGAAATTATTTAAAATCAAATTTCCACATCTGAAGCTCAGTACTACCATCTGCTAATTAAAACACAGCGCCCCTCGTGGACAATATAGGAACTGCATATTTTCAATTAAACAAAGTACATGTTTTTTTCAATAATTGTTTTATCATTCTCTTCCTTTTATCTCCTCTTTCTTTCACCTTTTCTTTTTTCTTCTTGTTCTTCCTTTCCTCTCCTACTTTCCCATTGTAGTGTCCATATCATTTGAGATATTCCCCGCATGAATCATAATAAAACTATTCACATTCATAAATCAAGGAGCACTTTGGCAATAGTAGTATTGCTCCACTTGTGAAAGTCAAATCTGATGAGCTCTTTTTGGCATTAAGACAACAATTATTATTGCCACATTGCCAGACAGGACACTGGGAAATAAATTATTATTATTATTATTTTTTTTTTCTAGTAATGATAATGCATTTAGCCACCGGGCCGGACTAAATTGTTCGGTGGGCCGGAGCCAGAACCAGAACCCCCCTCATCTGCTCCAACCCAGAACCTGTGACTCCACACGAGTTTCTGCCGCTCTTTTCTCTGTTTTGGGCCTTCAGACGGTTCAGAACGACGTGTCCCCCCCCCCCAGAGAGGGGGACGTCCAGTCCAGGCCCTGAGGGGCGAACACGGCGCTCTGCTCAGGGACGCAGCAGAGGAACCAGCAACCCGCTTTTCTTTGATGCAAATAAAAAATGCTGCTTTTCACTGAAACGTCCCCAGAAAAGCACTTTGAGTGACTTCAGAGGAGACGGAGGAGGAGAAAGGCCTCCTCTGACCTCAAACGCTCCCTAACGAGCGCAGGAAGCCGATTGGACGATTGGCTCCGGCCCAGCTGATTGGTCAGGATGAATTCCTCACCTCTCCCTCCTTCAAGTGCTTCCCGTAAAGCCGTCTGCTTTCCGAGTAAAGGCTTTATTTACACAGCTTTCCCATGATCCTCTCTGTTTGTCTCGCCGTGGATCCTCATCAGAGACTCTTGACCTGCAGCTGCTGCCAGACGCAGGAACCCCAGGAATGTCTCCCTCCATCCTTTCATCCCTCCATTCCTCTGTCCCACCATTTATCTATCTATCTATCTATCTATCTATCTATCTATCTATCTATCTATCTATCTATCTATCTATCTATCTATCTATCTATCTATCTATCTATCTATCTATCTATCTATCTGGTGTCTGGTTTCCACGGTTCCCATTCCTCCGTCTCCATGGAGAGAGGAAAGGTAGAAGAACTCAGAGATGAATAAAACATCTGGTCTGTCCAGAACCATCAGGAAGAACCAGCCGGTAGAACCAGCCCAGCAGATAGAACCAGAAGGTAGAACCAGCAGGTAGAACCAGCCCAGCAGATAGAACCAGAAGGTAGAACCAGCAGGTAGAACCAGCAGGTAGAACCAGAAGGTAGAACCAGAAGGTGGAACCAGCAGGTAGAACCAACAGGTAGAACCAGTAGGTGGAACCAGAAGGTGGAACCATCAGGTAGAACCAGCGGGTAGAACCATTAGGTAGAACCAGCGTGTAGAACCAGCAGGTAGAACCAACAGGTAGAACCAGAAGGTGGAACCAGAAGGTGGAACCATCAGGTAGAACCAGCGGGTAGAACCATTAGGTAGAACCAGCGTGTAGAACCAGCGGGTAGAACCAGCGGGTAGAACCAGCGGGTAGAACCAGCAGATAGAACCATCAGGTAGAACCAGCGGGTAGAACCAGCGGGTAGAACCAGCAGGTAGAACTGAAAGTCGTTTTATATAAAATATTAAAACTAAAGAGCATCAAATGATATTTAAGTTAATAAAAAGTTCTAAGAGCGGAAACAATGTTCCTGATCTTTAGAGGAAGCACCTGGAGCAGATCCAAAATGAGTTGATTCTTTCTAGAACCTTCTAGAACCGGATCCATGACCCGTTCTGGGGTTATTGTTCTGTTTCAGGAGACTTGATCAGTTTCCTAACCGGGTTCTTTTCTGCTCCTTTCTTGCTCCTTCAGAGGTTTTCACACTTACTGCTGTTTCTAATGGTTCTTTAAGCCGAACCGGGGGAACCAGAACCCGGTTCCTGGGTGTTCCTAATCGGGCTTTCTGGTCCGTTGTGTGAACGTTCTGAACATCTCATCTCCACAGAACCAGCTGGAGCTCTTCACTGGTCCAGGACAGAGTGGGTCTAACCCAGCAGAACCAGAACCAGGTTCTGGTTCCCCTGCAGGAGAACCATCTCCCTGGAGGAGCACGGTAGCTACCACCATCCAGACATCCGGACTCGGGTTTTTTGACCCAAACGTTCCGCCGGCTCCTATCAGAACGTGACGGAACCCAGATCTGATCCCTGCGGACCCCCATCAGGTGTTGGGTTCTCCGTCTGACGCGTTCTCCTCTCTCTGCTCTTCTTCACCGCTGCCCCCTGGTGGCTGTGTGGGGGCGCCTCAGCCCCTCGGTGCGCCTCCTCTGCTCGTTCTCACACAGTCAGGCCGGGTTCTGGTGGACTCCTCGGCTCCTCTGCAGGTTCTCCTCGGCAGGTTCTCCTCGGCAGGTTCTGTGAGGAGCCCCAGGGAGGCCTGAGGCTTATCTGCCCGGAGGAAGGAGGCGCAGGCTGCAGGAGCTGCCAGAGAGGAGAACAATGCTCTGCCTCTGCAGCAGAGCAGATAAGGAGACGAGGAGACGAGGAGACGAGGAGGAGATGCTGAGCTGACTCTGAGGGTCGTTCTGGTTCCACATCAGGACTGAAACAGAACCGATTATTAACGTCAGAGGTCTGCAGCAGGCAGGAAGGAGCAGAGCAGGAGGTTCCTCAGCAGCTGCTCCCCTCACCAAGTCCACGTCCACGGCTGTCTGTGTTTGTGTTTGGGGGGGCGGGGGGTAATGGGGGGTGCTGGGTGCTGGGGGGGGGGTTCTGGGTGCTGGGGGGGGTTCAGACACGGCGAGTAACCCGATCCCGCTGACCTGGGCGCCGTATCGCTGCTGATCTCTGCACCTTTTACCTGGCTGTGACCTCTGACCTCTTCACTGCAAAGAGGAGGCGTGAGGAGCGCGCCTCCTCTTTGCAGAGCTGCAGCCCAGCGGCTCGGATCTTTTTCTGCTCATCAAATGTTTGTCTGGGATGTTTATCCTGCGCTGGATTTACGCCGCTTCTCCTAAGAGCTTTCTGAGATAAATCAGCCGTCCTGGCTCTGCCGCGCCTATTTGTCTTAGATTTACTTTAATTTAAACCCTAAAGCGTCACTGCTCTGCGTTTGGTAATAATTTATGTATTTTAAGGTGGACATAACTGCTCCAATATAAGCCACTTTGACTTTTTCAGGAATTTTAACAAAATAGGAGGAGAAGAAAATCTCCTTTTGGTGTTTTTCCCCCAGAAAATTCATAAAATTCATGAATATTTTGTTATTTTCTGTGAGGAATAAAACTAAAATCCTTTATCAGAAATGTAAATTTAGTAAAAAAAAGCAGCATGAACGGTCGGTACCAAAGCTCTCCTCCTGGACAAACTGGGCTCAGCTCACAGCTTCCAGCTCTCACTGCAAAAACTAAACTAAAAATAAATAAAATTGTCTTGAAACGAGTGTATTTGAACTTTATTTGAGTGGGTAAATAAGATAATCTGCCACTGGAATATAATTTTTGCTCTTAAAATTGTGCATTATATCTAATTATCTTATTTTAGTGGTAAAATGACTCATTCAATTGGCAGATAATCTGATTTACCGGCTCAGATTAACGACAAATACACTAATTTAAAGAAAATTTGACTTATTTTTACTTTTGTTTTTACAGTGTTCGTCTTATTTTCCCTTCCGCCTCCTCCTCGCCCGGCGGATGACTATCTCTGCCAATGGAATAAGATTTTTGCTCTTAAAATAGCTCATCTCCATCATCTTTTTTGAAGTGCATTATATGTAAATATCTTATTTTAGGGGTAAAATTACACCTTCCATTGGCAGATAATCTCATTTACCTGCTCAAATCTAGGACAAATACACTAACTTTAAGAACATTTTACTCATTTTTAGATCTGTTTTTGCAGTGTGAGCGTATTTGTCCTTGATCTGAGCCGGTAAATCAGATTATCTGCCACTGGAAGGAGTGATTTTACCTCTAAAATAAGATATTTACATATAATGCACTTCATAAAAGATGATGGAGATGAGTTTTTCCTATTTTAAGTGCAAAAATCTCATTCCATTGGCAGATAATCTTATTTATTTGCTCAAATCAAGTACAAACACACTTATTTCAAGAAAAGTTTAACTTATTTTTAGTTCCCTTTAGTTCTGTTTTTGCAGTGTGGGCTCCTGGAGCAAAAACAGAACTAAAAATAAGACAATTTTTTCTTGAAATTAAAGTATTTTTCCTTGATTTGAGCAGGTAAATAGGATAATCTGCCAATGGAATGAGATTTTTGCACTTAAAATAGGAAAAACTCATCTCCATCATCTTATTTCAAGTGCATTATGTCTAATTATCTTATTTTAGGGGTAGAAATACTCATTCCACTGGCAGAAAAGATTATTTATCTACTCAAATGAACACGCTGTTTGTTGGTAACGTGGATCCTCGTCAGTCTTTACTCTTCCTGGGGTCCACCGTCACATGCGTGCTAAATTATAAACCAGAACATCCATTCAGAGACGTGTGTATGAACAACATAAAGTATAAATCATACAGTCAGGCACCAGAGAACACACGACGGACCATAAAATGAACAAGTAGGCGTTAATGTCAGCGTACTTCTGTCTAAAAACCAGGGAGGGTTCATCACCTGAACCAGGAAGCAGGTTCTGCTCCAGAGAAACCGTTCTGAGGTCAGAGGTGCGTGAGTCCTGCTGTGTTAGGCAGAGGCTGGGAGAACAAACAGAGATAAAGTGCTGCTGCTCAGATGATCGACTCAGATTAGACCTCCATGTTGTTAGTTTTCATTCACAAGCCTCCACCCTGCAGTCAGACGCCGTTTAGGAGCTCTGCTCTGCAAAAACGCATCTAAAAACAAGTAAAAGGTTCTTAAAGTTAGTCTATCTCTGCCCCTAAAATAAGACAATTAGATAAACTGCACTTGAAATAAAATGATGGAGATGAATTCCTCCTATTTTAAATAGAAATCATCTTATTTACCTGTTCAAATCTAGGATAAATACACTCATTTAAAGAAGATTTTACTTATTTTTAGTTCTGTTTTTGCAGTGAAAGCAAAAAGCTGGGATTGATGGAAAGATTCAGCCTGAGAAACTAAATCTTCTACTTTTTGCTCCAATCCTGGATTCTCTGCTGGGATCGATGAAGGAGAGAGGTCTAGGATCCTGGAGGAGTGAGATCTAGGCTCCTGGAGGAGTGAGGTCTAGGCTCCTGGAGGAGTGAGGTCTAGGCTCCTGGAGGAGTGAGGTCTAGGCTCCTGGAGGAGTGAGATCTAGGCTCCTGGAGGAGTGAGGTCTAGGCTCCTGGAGGAGTGAGATCTAGGCTCCTGGAGGAGTGAGGTCTAGGCTCCTGGAGGAGTGAGATCTAGGCTCCTGGAGGAGTGAGATCTAGGCTCCTGGAGGAGTGAGGTCTAGGCTCCTGGAGGAGTGAGGTCTAGGCTCCTGGAGGAGTGAGTTCTAGGCTCCTGGAGGAGTGAGATCTAGGCTCCTGGAGGAGTAAGTTCTAGGCTCCTGGAGGAGTGAGATCTAGGCTCCTGGAGGAGTGAGGTCTAGGCTCCTGGAGGAGTGAGATCTAGGCTCCTGGAGGAGTGAGGTCTAGGCTCCTGGAGGAGTGAGGTCTAGGCCCCTGGAGGAGTGAGATCTAGGCTCCTGGAGGAGTGAGGTCTAGGCTCCTGGAGGAGTGAGATCTAGGCTCCTGGAGGAGTGAGGTCTAGCCTCCTGGAGGAGTGAGATCTAGGCTCCTGGAGGAGTGAGATCTAGGCTCCTGGAGGAGTGAGGTCTAGGCTCCTGGAGGAGTAAGTTCTAGGCTCCTGGAGGAGTGAGTTCTAGGCTCCTGGAGGAGTGAGTTCTAGGCTCCTGGAGGAGTGAGATCTAGGCTCCTGGAGGAGTGAGTTCTAGGCTCCTGGAGGAGTGAGATCTAGGCTCCTGGAGGAGTAAGTTCTAGGCTCCTGGAGGAGTGAGATCTAGGCTCCTGGAGGAGTGAGATCTATGCTCCTGGAGGAGTGAGGTTTAGGCTCCTGGAGGAGTGAGGTCTAGGCTCCTGGAGGAGTGAGATCTAGGCTCCTGGAGGAGTGAGGTCTAGGATCCTGGAGGAGTGAGATCTAGGCTCCTGGAGGAGTGAGATCTAGGCTCCTGGAGGAGTGAGATCTAGGCTCCTGGAGGAGTGAGGTCTAGGCTCCTGGAGGAGTAAGATCTATGCTCCTGGAGGAGTGAGGTTTAGGCTCCTGGAGGAGTGAGTTCTAGGCTCCTGGAGGAGTGAGATCTAGGCTCCTGGAGGAGTAAGTTCTAGGCTCCTGGAGGAGTGAGATCTAGGCTCCTGGAGGAGTGAGATCTATGATCCTGGAGGAGTGAGGTTTAGGCTCCTGGAGGAGTGAGTTCTAGGCTCCTGGAGGAGTGAGATCTAGGCTCCTGGAGGAGTAAGTTCTAGGCTCCTGGAGGAGTGAGATCTAGGCTCCTGGAGGAGTGAGGTCTAGGCTCCTGGAGGAGTGAGGTTTAGGCTCCTGGAGGAGTGAGGTCTAGGCTCCTGGAGGAGTGAGATCTAGGCTCCTGGAGGAGTGAGGTCTAGGATCCTGGAGGAGTGAGATCTAGGCTCCTGGAGGAGTGAGATCTAGGCTCCTGGAGGAGTGAGATCTAGGCTCCTGGAGGAGTGAGGTCTAGGCTCCTGGAGGAGTAAGTTCTAGGCTCCTGGAGGAGTGAGTTCTAGGCTCCTGGAGGAGTGAGATCTAGGCTCCTGGAGGAGTGAGGTCTAGGCTCCTGGAGGAGTGAGGTCTAGGCTCCTGGAGGAGTGAGACTTAGGCTCCTGGAGGAGTAAGTTCTAGGCTCCTGGAGGAGTGAGATCTAGGCTCCTGGAGGAGTGAGGTCTAGGCTCCTGGAGGAGTGAGTTCTAGGCTCCTGGAGGAGTGAGGTCTAGGCTCCTGGAGGAGTGAGATCTAGGCTCCTGGAGGAGTGAGGTCTAGGCTTCTGGAGGAGTAAGTTCTAGGCTCCTGGAGGAGTGAGTTCTAGGCTCCTGGAGGAGTGAGATCTAGGCTCCTGGAGGAGTGAGATCTAGGCTCCTGGAGGAGTGAGGTCTAGGCTCCTGGAGGAGTGAGGTCTAGGCTCCTGGAGGAGTGAGACTTAGGCTCCTGGAGGAGTAAGTTCTAGGCTCCTGGAGGAGTGAGATCTAGGCTCCTGGAGGAGTGAGGTCTAGGCTCCTGGAGGAGTGAGGTCTATGCTCCTGGAGGAGTAAGTTCTAGGCTCCTGGAGGAGTGAGATCTAGGCTCCTGGAGGAGTGAGGTCTAGGCTCCTGGAGGAGTGAGGTTTAGGCTCCTGGAGGAGTGAGGTCTAGGCTCCTGGAGGAGTGAGATCTAGGCTCCTGGAGGAGTGAGGTCTAGGCTCCTGGAGGAGTGAGGTCTAGGCTCCTGGAGGAGTGAGACTTAGGCTCCTGGAGGAGTAAGTTCTAGGCTCCTGGAGGAGTGAGATCTAGGCTCCTGGAGGAGTGAGGTCTAGGCTCCTGGAGGAGTAAGTTCTAGGCTCCTGGAGGAGTGAGACTTAGGCTCCTGGAGGAGTGAGACTTAGGCTCCTGGAGGAGTGAGATCTAGGCTCCTGGAGGAGTGAGGTCTAGGCTCCTGGAGGAGTGAGGTCTAGGCTCCTGGAGGAGTGAGGTCTAGGGTCCTGGAGGAGTGACGTCTAGGCTCCTGGAGGAGTGAGGTCTAGGCTCCTGGAGGAGTGAGGTCTAGGCTCCTGGAGGAGTGAGACCTAGGCTCCTGGAGGAGTGAGGTTTAGGCTCCTGGAGGAGTGAGACTTAGGCTCCTGGAGGAGTGAGATCTAGGCTCCTGGAGGAGTGAGGTCTAGGCTCCTGGAGGAGTGAGGTCTAGGCTCCTGGAGGAGTGAGGTCTAGGGTCCTGGAGGAGTGAAGTCTAGGCTCCTGGAGGAGTGAGGTCTAGGCTCCTGGAGGAGTGAGACCTAGGCTCCTGGAGGAGTGAGGTTTAGGCTCCTGGAGGAGTGAGGTCTAGGCTCCTGGAGGAGTGAGACTTAGGCTCCTGGAGGAGTGAGGTCTAGGCTCCTGGAGGAGTGAGGTTTAGGCTCCTGGAGGAGTGAGGTCTAGGCTCCTGGAGGAGTGAGGTCTATGCTCCTGGAGGAGTGAGGTCTAGGGTCCTGGAGGAGTGAGGTCTAGGCTCCTGGAGGAGTGAGGTCTAGGGTCCTGGAGGAGTGAGACTTAGGCTCCTGGAGGAGCTGCAGGCCGCAGACGGAGCAGCAGGAGCGCTGACGTCTCAAAGGTTTCTCTTCCTGCCAGGAGGTGATGAGAAGCTTCTGGAAAGACTGAGGTCAAGACCACTTGTCTGTGGGTCTGAAGAGGAGGAGGAGGAGGAGGAGGAGGGGGATTAAGTGAAGAGCCGGGTGTCTGCTGAAGGAGGAGGAGGTGGAGTGAGGGGGGAGCATTCCTCCCGCTCCAGCCGTCAGCCGCCACCTCCTAAAAGCAGACAGGACGATGGAAAGCGCCACGCCTGGGCTCAGGGAGGGCCGCTTTGTAGCAGCGCTCACCCCATGGATCACTTTAACGACGAGCGCCCTGCAGACCGCCAGCACTGATCTGAAGCAGGGGATTATGGGAGACGCAGCGAGGACGCAGCGAGGACGCAGCGAGGACGCTGATGGCAGACTCCTCGTGATTTACTCTCCTCCTGATGCCGGACGGCCACTTTGAAGCAGTCGTTGTCGTCCAGCTGCTGAAGACCAGCTGCTATCAGAGCTGAGTTAGACAAACTACTGATGCACAACCACAGCCCACCTCAGACCTCCTGCACTGCAAGAAGAGTACTAAAAATACGTAAAATTTTCTTTAATTGAACAAAAACAAAACTGAAGTAATAATATTTGGACCAATAGAGGAGAGATCAAAAGTTAGCACACAGCTCCAGCTGCTTCAGCTAAAAACCACTGATCAGGCCTGAAACCTGGGTGTAGTGATGGACTCAGACCTGAACCTCCATCTAAAGACAAAGTGGACCTTCTAGAACCTGGAGAACATTTCTAGGATTAAAGGACTAATGTCTCAGCAGGATCTGGAAAAACTAATCCAGGCGTTTATTTTTAGTAGAACTGATCTCTGTTATTTCAGAAGCTAAAAGCTGTTTTGCAAACATATTGCAGTAGTCGCTTTACTCTAACAAACATTCATGCTGAGTTGTTTGAACTGACTAAAGTATAAAGTTATATTTCTCCTCCTTCTTTTTCCCCTTTTCTCTCTTTTAGCATTTTTTTCTCCTTTTTTCCTCTTCTGCCTGTTTCTGTGTCCATTGAACATGAGATAGTCCCAGAATAAAATCTAATAAAGCTTCTTGCATGTATAAATCATACAGAGCACTATGGTTAAAAGCAATAAGGCTGATCAGAGAACAACCCGGCCTTCAGGATTCAGACTGAATGAATCATGAAGTCTGCAGCGTACCTGCAGCTGGTTGTTCCAGCTTTATGCTGCTAAAAGGCTTCAGGAGCCTCGGTGCGGCGCTGGACGGCGGTGTCAGGACAGGAAGTGCTGAGAACTGTGGCGTGGGCTCAGGCCTCCTGCAGGAAGGAGCTCCTTTCTCCTCCCTCCCTCCACCTCCGTCTGTCTGAGTTCAGCTGAAAGCATCTCTTCCAGGAACCGGTCCCGCTTCTTCAGAACCACCTTTAAATCTCTCTTTTTCTGCCCGACCCAAAGACCCGGATTATTGTTTCTAGGAAGAAGAAAGGAGCACATTTCCCCCCCCCTCCTCCCACGGTCCTGGAAGAGGCTGCGATGGTTTGGACAGACGGCCCAGATGTGCCTTTGGTCTGGATCTCCGAGCTCAGAGGAGGATTTCACAAACCGCAGCAGCCTCAGAGGCTTTAGGCCCCTGATCGCAGTTTGTGGAGCTGCTCCAGACCTGTGGAGTCCTAACGAGGCTAACGAGGCTAATGAGGCTAACGAGGCTAACGAAGCTAACCAAGCTAACGAGGCTAACGAAGCTAACGTGGCTAACGAGGCTAACGAAGCTAACGAGGCTAAAAAGCTAACGTGGCTAACGAGGCTAACGAAGCTAACGAGGCTAACGAAGCTAACGAAGCTATCAAGGCTAACGAAGCTAACGAGGTTAACGACAGTAAGCAAAGGAGGACCGTGGACCCGACTCCTGCGTTCCTGCCTGCAGGCGTCAGCAGTTCCTTTGGACTCTGGCTGCTTGTTTTCTCATTTTCACTCATTTTCTGGACCTTCTGGAGAGCAAAGCTTTGCTCGTCAGACCGCTGAGCTCTGACGCTCATCCTGGCCTGGGAGAGCCGCCTGTCATGCACTGCAAAAAAAGAAGTAAAAATAAGTAAAACTTTCTTGAAATTAGTGCATTTGTCCTTGGTTTGAGCACATACATGAGATTAACTGCCAAAGGAATGAGGATTTTCACCCCTAAAATAAGATAATTAGATATAATGCACTCTAAATGAGATGATGGAGATGAGTTGTTCCTATTCTAAGTGTAAAAATCTCATTCCACTGGCAAATCATCTTATTTAACTGCTTAAGTTAAGGACAAATACACTCATTTCATAAAGATTTGACTAATTTTTAGTTTTGTTTTTGCAGTGTGGCAGCCTGAACGGAGACGCTCCAGGACTGTGAGCCGTATGCAGGGAGGGAGCTGGAGGAAAAGAGGTTTTACTCTCAGGCTGCAGCCAAAGTTTACGTGACCAGCTAAACGTTGTCAGCTACAGGAACACCGTGCTATCAGGATGTTAGGGTTAAGATTCTCAGTCATTCCACAAAAAAAAAAGAAGTTAAACAGAGAAAAACCAACCAAGGACTCAGGTTTCAACTTTCAAAAACTTACAACACAGCAATAGGGTTGATTCCTCCCAATTATCACCTCAATCCTCTCCTCCATGCAGGTGATCACAACATCTCCCTGTAAGCCAGCCCACTAACGACCCTAACGACTCCCCACTACTAAGGGTGGACCAGTTTACACTGCAAAAATAGACCTAAAAATAAGAAACATTTTCTTGAAATTAAAGTATTTTTCTTTGATTTGAGCAGATAAATAGGACTATTTGCCAATGGAATAAGATTTTTGCACTTAAAATAGGAACAATTCATCTCCATCATCTTATTTCAAGTGCAGCATATCTAATTATCTTATTTTAGGGGTAAAAATACTCATTACATTGGCAAATAATATTATTTACCTGCTCAAATCAAGGGTAAATACATTAATTTCAAGAAAATTTTACTTATTTTTACTTCTCTTTTTGCATTGTAGGTTCAATTTACACTGCAAAAACAGAACTAAAATAAGTTAAACTTTTCTTGAAATTAGTTTATTTTTACTTTATTTGAGCGGGTAAGTAAGATAATCTGCCAATGGAATAAGATGTTTGTACTTAAAATAGGAACAATTCATCTCCATCAACTTATTTCAAGTGCATTATATCTAATTATCTTATTTTAGGGGTCAAAATACTCATTCCATTGGCAGATAATCTTATTTACCTGCTCAAATCAAGGACAAATACAGTAATTTCAAGAAAAGTTTAACTTATTTTTAGTTCTGTTTTTGCAGTGTACATGTTATCTAATCCAGAACAAGGCCTTTGTTGGGCATTAATATAAAGGTTGGAGCTCCAAACTACTCCAGATTTTTGAATTGAGAAAACTTTCTGGATGGGAAGCGAAACGTCTTCACACTTCAGAAAAAAACTCCAGTTGTTGTGTTTTTTTTTTTTTACCTTTTTTATGAGGTTTTATGAGGTTTTGCGGCTCGGTGGACGCTGCACTGCAAAAACGGAACTAGAAATAAGTAAAATGTTCTTAAAATTTGTGTATTTGCCCTTGATTTGAGCAGGTAAATAAGATGATTTGCCAATGGAATAAGAATTTTGCACTTAAAATAGGAACAATTCATCTCAATCATCTTATTTCAAGTGAAGGATGTCTAATTATCTTATTTTAAGGGGTCAAAATACTCATTCCATTGGCAGATAATCTTATTTACTTGCTCAAATCAAGGATAAATACACTAACTTTAAGAACATTTTACTTATTTTTAGATCAGTTTTTGCAGTGTGGGAGACGTTGTCCTGTTGGCAGAGCTTCTCCACCTCCGCTTATTTCCCCTGGCGTCACATCTGGACGTCACAGCTGTGACGTCGCAGCTGGACGTCGCAGCTGGGCGTCGCAGCTGGACGTCGCAGCTGGACGTCACAGCTGGACGTCACAGCTGGACGTCACAGCTGGACGTCCTCAGACCTGGCCACCAGAGCTCAGGCCTCTAGCTGAGGACGTTTTATCTGGGAGCTTGGTCTCAGAGTTGCCCTCCACCTCGCCGGCTCCACGGACGCGTTGGACGCGTTGGACGCGTGCAGGAAGTGACTCCTGACCCATTTATCTGCACAATCAGGCCCTAGGGGGGGGGGGGGGGTGATAAATGAAGCTATCTGAGCTGAAAGCCTGACGCCGTGCATCAGTTACCTCCATCTACTCCTGTTTGCGTGTATTGTTGCTGTTTCGGCACTTTCATCGTTCAGTAGGGGGGGGGGCATTTCAAACACTTGAGAGCAGCCGGAGCGAGAAAACAGGCAGAAAGGAGCGATGGCGGAGTGCACATGCTCCTCTTTACGCGTGGCCTTTCATGTGGCGGGCAGAAAACCGCGGCGCTGCTGGAGCCGTCCGCGCTAACAGGCTCCAGCTGCGCCGTTCACACACACACATCCACACACATCCAGATAAATTCACTCCCTTTGTCTCCTAGATCACTCTGGGAGCCCCGGTCCCTCGCTCTGTGCTGCCGCTCGGCCTCAGGGAAGTTCTCCACAGCTCTGAAGGAGAAGGGACAGGTTCTCCGCTGTTTGTAACGTCTTAATCAGAAACGGTTCCTTAGGGTCAGTATCTCTCAGTCTCTGCAGCCATAAATAAGTCACTATAAAACGTTATTCCTCGACAAAGCTGAGCTGATTTAGGTTCGACGGCTGAAGGCGGCGTCAGCAGCAGGATCTTAGCTTGGTCAGAACTTTAAAGATGCACTGCAAGAACAGAACTAAAAATAAGTCTGTTTGTCCTTGATTTGAGCAGGTAAATCAAATTATCTGTCAATAGGATGAGTATTTTTACCCCTAAAATAAAATAATTAGATATAATGCACTTGAAATAAGACGATGGAGACGAGTTGCTCCTGTATTAAGTGGAAAAGTCTTATTCCATTGGCAAAGCATCTTATTTACGTGCTCAAATCAAGGATAAATGCACTCATTTTAAGAACATTTTAGTTATTTTTAGTTCCGTTTTTGCAGTGTGGAGGCTGAGCCCAGGACGGCGGCATCCTAAGCGCTCTGACAGGAGCCTTCTGGGCGTGGCACAAGGTGCGGCGTCTCTGCACGGCTGGTTCTGATGCGACCACGCTCTGAAATGTTTGTTTTACAGTGAAATCATCCTGCCTTTGCGTCAAATCGGAGGCCTCAGTAAATTCAATTCAATTCAATTCAATTTTATTTATATAGTGCCAATTCATGAAACATGTCATCTCGAGGCACTTTACAAAGTCAAGTTCAATCATATTATACAGATTGGGTCAGATTATACAGATTGGTCAAAAATTTCCTATATAAGGAAACCAGTTGATTGCATCAAAGTCCCGACAAGCAGCATTCACTCCTGGGGAACCGTAGAGCCACAGGGAGAGTCATCTGCATTGTACATGGCTTTGCTGCAATCCCTCATACTGAGCAAGCATGAAGCGACAGTGGGAAGAAAAACCACCCATTAACGGGAAGGAAAAACCTCCGGCAGAACCAGAACCGGGCTCAGTATGAACGGTCATCTGCCTCGACCGACTGGGGTTACAGAAGACAGAGCAGAGACACAACAAGAGAAACAAAAAAGCACAGAAGCACACATTGATCTAGTAATCTGTTCTACATTAGATGGTAGTAGCAGGTGAGTCGTCTTCTCTGGATGATGTCACAGTTAACAGAACGCCAGACCAGGTGTACCTACTATGAAGAGAAAAGAGAGAGAACAGAAAGTTAAAGCAGAAATGACAACACATAATGCATAATTGAAGAACAGTAGAACTCAATATAGTGAGAAAATTAGATCCTGATATACTCCAGTAACCTAAGCCTATAGCAGTAAAACTATAAAGGTAGCTGAGAGTAACATGAGCCACTAGTTATAATTTTTGTCAAAAAAAGAGCCTTTCTGCAACATTCGTCCGTTTCTAACCGCGTTAACGTCTGTAAAAGCACTAAATTATTACCCATCATGCTCCGGTGCTGGTCTCTGTTTGTGTTTCTGTGAAGCTCCTTTGTGGCAAATCACATAGAAGAGAGGCATCATAATTACCTAAAAGTTGTGTATTTTGCTTTTTTAAACATAAGATTTCTCGACCGTGGGAGCTGATTTTGCTACAGGCGACTAATGTTGGCGCCTTTTTGGGGTCCTTCCTGTTCCTGTTGGTTCCAGTGTTGAACCGCTGGGACATCTGTCACATGCCAACCAGCTGCTTTCATGAAACGTCCCACCTGACCCGTATTAACCTCCATCCCGTACTGGTAGTGCAGTCTGAGGAGTCTGGTGCCCCAGTTAGTGCCTGATGGCAAATAACCGTCCTCCAGGTGTTTAAAGCATGGCCGCTGTTTGAGCATTTATTCACATTTTCCATCCTGCAGCTCCCAAAGCCCAAAAACCCTCAGGTGGAACCAACATGGAGGCTGTAAAGTGACAAACATGACGTCCTTGTAGTTCTGTGTTCACGTTTGGACCAGGAAGCCCCCATGCCTCAGACATGTGAGCCCGGCCAGCGGCTTGAACTCGGCCTGAACCCGCCTCGCCGCCGCGGCTCTGCATGGCAGTCATTAGCCGGCGATCAGAGGCGGCGAGCGGGTGTTTATGTTCCTGCAGCCGCCGCGTTGACTGAAGTCCTGTGTGGATGAGGAGAGAACATGAGGGTTTGGGCCGGATCAAAGACACCCGAGCCGTCGTGACTTTTTTTTGTTGTGTCGTCTTGGGCCCCGCCGCGCGGTAGCAGCCACTTCAAAACAAAAAAGAATCCCTTTGAATTAAGGAATCCAGAAAAAAGGGCCTCTTGTTTTATTCCTGTCGTCTTTAAAGCAAAGATCACAGGTTCACGCTCTCAGCAGCCGTTGGGTTGCTCAGAGCGTCCTGTCAGGGTTAGCATGAGGCCGCTACAGTATGGTGGACATTAGGCAGACAATGTGGTTCCACTTACTGCAGCGGGCGATTAAATGCACGTTGCTTTCCTGCACAAATGTAGCGCAGGCTTCAGTGCATTTACAGGAGTGACAGAGGAGAAGCTCCCAGTGGAAGCAGCTCACCTAACAGATCCTGGTGCCCTGATGTAGGCGTTCAGGTGGAGGGAGGATAGTTAGCATCTCCAGGCCTGATTCTGCAAGCTGACAGAGAGAAGTGGCAGAGCTTTACGAGCTGTTGCACCTGCTGATTGACAGGAAACACGGCGGAAGGCAGGAAGCTTTCAAATTAAATGACAGAAAGGACCGTAAACCTCCAAAAAAAAAAATAAATAACCAAGAGGTGCTGCCTGAAGGTTTCTTGATGCCATCCCCATTAAACACGTTCTGATACCTCAGCAGCACGTTCTGATACCTCAGCAGCATGTTCTGATACCTCAGCAGCACGTTCTGATACCTCAGTATGTTCTGGTACCACAGCAGCACGTACTGATACCTCAGCAGCACGTTCTGATACCTCAGCAGCACGTTCTGATACCTCAGTATGTTCTGGTACCTCAGCAGAACGTTCTGATACCTCAGCAGTACGTTCTGATACCTCAGCAGCACGTTCTGATACCTCAGCAGCACGTTCTGGTACCTCAGCAGCACGTTCTGATACCTCAGCAGCATGTTATGGTACCTCAGCAGCATGTTCTGGTACCTCAGCAGCACGTTCTGATACCTCAGCAGCACGTTCTGATACCTCAGCAGCACGTTCTGATACCTCAGCACGTTCTGGTACCACAGCAGCACGTTCTGATACCTCAGCAGCACGTTCTGATACCTCAGTATGTTCTGGTACCTCAGCAGAACGTTCTGATACCTCAGTATGTTCTGGTACCTCAGCAGAACGTTCTGGTACCTCAGCAGCACGTTCTGATACCTCAGCACGTTCTGGTACCTCAGTATGTTCTAGTACCTCAGCAGCACGTTCTAATACCTCAGCACGTTCTGGTACCTCAGTATGTTCTGGTACCTCAGCAGAACGTTCTGGTACCTCAGCAGCACGTTCTGATACCTCAGCATGTTCTGGTACCTCAGTATGTTCTAGTACCTCAGCAGCACGTTCTAATACCTCAGCACGTTCTGGTACCTCAGTATGTTCTAGTACCTCAGCAGCACGTTCTGATACCTCAGCAGCACGTTCTGATACCTCAGCAGCATGTTCTGGTACCTCAGCAGCACGTTCTGATACCTCAGCAGCACGTTCTGATACCTCAGCACGTTGTGATACCTCAGCAGCACGTTCTGATACCTCAGCACGTTCTGATACCTCAGCAGCACGTTCTGATACCTCAGCAGCACGTTCTGATACCTCAGCAGCACGTTCTGATACCTCAGCACGTTCTGATACCTCAGCAGCACGTTCTGATACCTCAGGAGCACGTTCTGATACCTCAGCAGCATGTTCTGATACCTCAGCAGCACGTTCTGGTACCTCAGCAGAACGTTCTGATACCTCAGTATGTTCTAGTACCTCAGCAGCACGTTCTGATACCTCAGCACGTTCTGATACCTCAGCAGCACGTTCTGATACCTCAGCAGTACGTTCTGATACCTCAGCAGTACGTTCTGATACCTCAGCAGTACGTTCTGATACCTCAGCAGCACGTTCTGATACCTCAGCAGCATGTTCTGATACCTCAGCAGCACGTTCTGGTACCTCAGCAGAACGTTCTGATACCTCAGTATGTTCTAGTACCTCAGCAGCACGTTCTGATACCTCAGCAGCACGTTCTGATACCTCAGCAGTACGTTCTGATACCTCAGCAGTACGTTCTGATACCTCAGCAGCACGTTCTGATACCTCAGCAGTACGTTCTGATACCTCAGCAGCATGTTCTGATACCTCAGCAGCACGTTCTGGTACCTCAGCAGAACGTTCTGATACCTCAGTATGTTCTGATACCTCAGCATGTTCTGATACCTCAGCAGCACGTTCTGATACCTCAGCAGCACGTTCTGATACCTCAGCATGTTCTGATACCTCAGCATGTTCTGATACCTCAGCAGCACGTTCTGATACCTCAGCAGTACGTTCTGATACCTCAGCAGTACGTTCTGATACCTCAGCAGCACGTTCTGATACCTCAGCAGCACGTTCTGATACCTCAGCATGTTCTGATACCTCAGCATGTTCTGATACCTCAGCAGCACGTTCTGATACCTCAGCAGAACGTTCTGATACCTCAGTATGTTCTGGTACCTCAGCAGCACGTTCTGATACCTCAGCATGTTCTGATACCTCAACAGCACGTTCTGGTACCTCAGCAGCACGTTCTGATACCTCAGCAGCACGTTCTGATACCTCAGCAGTACGTTCTGATACCTCAGCAGTACGTTCTGATACCTCAGCAGCACGTTCTGATACCTCAGCAGCACGTTCTGATACCTCAGCATGTTCTGATACCTCAGCATGTTCTGATACCTCAGCAGCACGTTCTGATACCTCAGCAGAACGTTCTGATACCTCAGTATGTTCTGGTACCTCAGCAGCACGTTCTGATACCTCAGCATGTTCTGATACCTCAACAGCACGTTCTGGTACCTCAGCAGCACGTTCTGGTACCTCAGCAGCACGTTCTGATACCTCAGTATGTTCTAGTACATCAGCAGCACGTTCTGGTACCTCAGCAGCACGTTCTGATACCTCAGCAGCACATTCTGATACCTCAGAACGTTCTGATACCTCAGCAGCACGTTCTGATACCTCAGCAGCACGTTCTGGTACCTCAGCAACACGTTCTGATACCTCAGCAGCACGTTCTGATACCTCAGCAGCACATTCTGATACCTCAGCAGCACGTTCTGGTACCTCAGCACGTTCTGGTACCTCAGCAGTACGTTAGCACGTTCTGGTACCTCAGCAGCACGTTCTGATACCTCAGCAGCACATTCTGATACCTCAGCAGCACATTCTGATACCTCAGCAGCACGTTCTGGTACCTCAGCACGTTCTGGTACCTCAGCAGTACGTTAGCACGTTCTGGTACCTCAGCAGCATGTTCTGATACCTCAGCAGCACATTCTGATACCTCAGCAGCACGTTCTGGTACCTCAGCAGCACGTTCTGGTACCTCAGCAACACGTTCTGATACCTCAGCAACACGTTCTGGTACCTCAGCAGCACGTTCTGATACCTCAGCAGCACGTTCTGATACCTCAGCAACACGTTCTGGTACCTCAGCAGCACGTTCTGATACCTCAGCAGTACGTTCTGATACCTCAACAGCACGTTCTGGTACCTCAGCAGCACGTTCTGATACCTCAGCAGAACGTTCTGGTACCTCAGTAGAACGTTCTGGTACCTCAGCAGCACGTTCTGATACCTCAGCAGCACGTTTTGATACCTCAGCAGCATGTTCTGATACCTCAGCAGCACGTTCTAGTACCTCAGCAACACGTTCTGATACCTTAAAAAAGTACGCCCGTTTGCAGACGATGAAGTGATTTCCCAGATAGACGCTTCTGTCTGTTAAAGGATTTTACTGGACGTCTGTGTCAGACGGTTTGGATCACGCTTTATCACCAGGAGATGTATCGGTTCTGCAGGTTTTTTTCTGTGGGCTGCTGTGCTGTAACGAGAACCAGAGCTGTCAGACTGCACCTTTAATCTCAATTATTCGCTGACAATGCATAATGTAGGTTAAGCCTCCACTCAACTTGTTTGTGTGTTTTTTTTCTCTCCACCCCTTAAGGACCCCCTTTTGTTTTCATTTGTGCTGTTAATCGATTTAAGCTAATCAGCTAATGAATGGTTTAAGCCACCAGCAGATTACAGCCGCCTCAGTCAGTCAGTCCGCGCCGTTATTTCCTCTGATTGATGGAGCTAATGACTCTCTCAGCTCTGGTCGGACCGTTATCCGTCATATCGGGTCACGAAGAACCTCCAAACCTCGGCGTGGTTCCTGTGCCTGCAGAACCAGCTGGAAATGTTGGGAGAGGAATATCTGGAAACGGCCCGTCCGGAGCAGCAGATATGAAACCCAGCAATAATCATCCTTCTAGAGCAGACAGCTGGCATGTCTGATCCCCTCTGATGGGTTTTAGTCCATCAAATAAAGCTGATTAGCAGCAAGTCTGACCTGTCAGACGCCGCTGCCTTCATCACACGTCAGATAAACAAATATTTACCATTTACCCTGGAATCAGCCCTGTGGGTTTCATGGAGACCCACAGGGCTGAGCTGCAGCGGAACTGTTCTTTTGGTAATGTCGTTTTCCAAATACAAATAAAAACCAACAAACACAAAAAGAAACAACAGGACAAAAATTTAAATAGAATGGAAACAGATCAAACAAAATCAATTGTGAAACCGAAACCATCCAATATCACAGCAGAGCTAAGAAAAACATGAGCTTAGCAACACCTGAGAATAGCTAGTCGTTCTTCAGACTGAAAGAAATAAAATTTGAATAAATGACTAAAATAAAATAAAAATCTCATGGAAAAAAGCTCAAACCAGCAGCTAGAGCTGCAGGAAGGTCCTGCAAATCATATTTCCTGATCAGGGCCTCTGTGTGAAGTTAACATGGCCTCCTCAAAGGTTGGATGATGAACGGATGGATGAAGCTTACTGCTGATGGTAAAACATGAAGATGATTAGATGGATGAACGGATGGATGAACGTTCTAGTACCTCAGCAGAACGTTCTGATACCTCAGCAGAATGTTCTGGTACCTCAGCAGCACGTTCTGATACCTCAGCAGCACGTTCTGATACCTCAGCAGCACGTTCTGATACCTCAGCAGCACGTTCTGGTACCTCAGCAGAACGTTCTGATACCTCAGCAGCACGTTCTGATACCTCAGCAGCACGTTCTGGTACCTCAGCAGCACGTTCTGATACCTCAGCAGCACGTTCTGATACCTCAGCAGCACGTTCTGGTACCTCAGCAGCACGTTCTGATACCTCAGCAGCATGTTCTGGTACCTCAGCAGCACGTTCTGATACCTCAGCAGCACGTTCTGATACCTCAGCAGCACGTTCTGGTACCTCAGCAGCACGTTCTGATACCTCAGCAGCACGTTCTGATACCTCAGCAGCACGTTCTGATACCTCAGCAGCACGTTCTGGTACCTCAGCAGCACGTTCTGATACCTCAGCAGCACGTTCTGATACCTCAGCAGAACGTTCTGGTACCTCAGCAGAACGTTCTGGTACCTCAGCAGAACGTTCTAGTACCTCAGCAGCACGTTCTGATACCTCAGCAGCACGTTCTGGTACCTCAGCAGCACGTTCTGATACCTCAGCAGCACGTTCTGGTACCTCAGCAGCACGTTCTGATACCTCAGCAGAACGTTCTGATACCTCAGCAGAACGTTCTGGTACCTCAGCAGAACGTTCTAGTACCTCAGCAGCACGTTCTGATACCTCAGCAGCACGTTCTGGTACCTCAGCAGCACGTTCTGATACCTCAGCAGCACGTTCTGATACCTCAGCAGCACGTTCTGATACCTCAGCAGAACGTTCTGGTACCTCAGCAGAACGTTCTGATACCTCAGCACCACGTTCTGGTACCTCAGTAGAACGTTCTAGTACCTCAGCAGAACGTTCTGGTACCTCAGTAACACGTTCTGATACCTCAGCAGAACGTTCTGGTACCTCAGAACGTTCTGGTACCTCAGTAACACGTTCTGATACCTCAGCAGAACGTTCTGGTACCTCAGCAGAACGTTTTGATACCTCAGCAGTGCGTTCTGGTTCCTCAGCAGAACGTTCTGGTACCTCAGAACGTTCTGGTACCTCAGTAACACGTTCTGATACCTCAGAACGTTCTGGTACCTCAGCAGCACGTTCTGATACCTCAGCAGAATGTTCTGGTACCTCAGTAGAACGTTCTAGTACCTCAGCAGAACGTTCTGGTACCTCAGAACGTTCTGGTACCTCAGTAACACGTTCTGATACCTCAGCAGAACGTTCTGGTACCTCAGCAGAATGTTCTGGTACCTCAGTAGAACGTTCTAGTACCTCAGCAGAACGTTCTGGTACCTCAGAACGTTCTGGTACCTCAGTAACACGTTCTGATACCTCAGCAGCACGTTCTGATACCTCAGCAGAACGTTCTGATACCTCAGCAGAACGTTCTGGTACCTCAGAACGTTCTGGTTCCTCAGAACGTTCTGGTTCCTCAGCAGCATTAAGCAGCGCTAAAACAAACAGCGGCGTGTTTTCTTAAGCTCCTCTGGCGTTAGTGGAGCTCCAAACGTCAGCGAGCAGAACGGCCCGGCTGACTGATGTTCTCCGGACTCCGGCTGTTATTACAAAGGATTAGGAGGAGGAGGCGCCGGCTGACAGAACCTAAAAGAGCCCTTTGAAGATTTCTCTGGTGTTTACCAAACGCATTACTAATACTTTTTTTGGAGCGGTCTCTGGGGGGTCAAACGAGAACCCAGAGAGCGGCACATTGTTCTCCTCACATGTAGCCTCCATTCACGCGCCTCGTTTTATCTAAACTAGAATCTGAGATCGTTTAAGGCGACCTCGGTGCGCCCTAACCACATCAGAACCCCGCTGCCAACACTTTGCTCCGTGTTAGCGGCGTCAGGTTTCCCGGCTGGAAGCCTACGTCCACAGGGCCTTAATCCGCCTCCTCACGGCGTTCCCAGAGAACAGGACTACGGGCCGGGGTGGATCCAGATGTATCGGCGCTGTGTGCCCCGGAGAACACCCAGCCTGACCCTGTGTCATGTTTCCTCCGCATGCTCGTGTTCAAAAAAAAGACCCCGAGAAAGAAAGTTTGTCCTCAAACCAACCAAACAGGGAGAAAAGGCGGGTATCCGGTGTCCTCACTTAAAAGGTGAAAATCAACCTCGGTGCCTTCAACAGGGCCCTCCATTGTCCGGCGGTTTACAAAAGCCACCTCGGCTAAGATACGCTTTAAAGATTGAGTTACGACGTATCTGCCGAGCCGCGGCCAACGTTTTTATTGTGTTTCACGCGGGCCCCGCCGGGGCGGACAAAGGCCGCCGCAGTGGAGCGCGGAGCGGAAGGGGACGGCGGAGATGCACCGCCAGATATTGCTGTTGCACATTCTCCAAGAGAAAGTTATCTGTGTCTGAAGACACACAATGGCAGGAGGGGGTAATGGGTGTTTATTGGAGCTGGCAGCCCCCAGACATCAACACCACCCACTTTACCCGCTGCCCAAGTGGGACACACTGGAGGGTTCTTCATGGGTCAGACATGGCCGACCTCTCCAGGCGTTAAGGAGGACATCAGCTGCAGCCGGTAAATATTTGTTTTTTTTAGGGGAAAGAGCTTCGGCTGAGTCACTTTTGTTGTTTTTGTAACGCCTGCAGGATTCAAAATGTCTCCGTGAATATGAAAACGCTCCAGAACCAAAGAGGAGGGCCCGGTGTTAGCATGTTAGCAGGTAGGCATAGACATCATATACGTAGACGCGTCATAGGGCGGAGGTTCGCACGTCAACGTCACCGCCATATTGTATGTGGCAGAAAAAAGTTAAGTTCTGTTATTGTGAACGTGGATCAGAGAAGATGCCTCATTCCTGTGCTGCAATAAATACACACACACACGCATATATATATATATATATATATATATATATATATATATATATATATATATACATACATATATATATATATATATATATACATATAATTGTGTGTGTGTGTGTTATGAATATAAGGATCAATTTGTTAAATCTAAACATTGTGGTCTTCATTATTTCATAAAAGCGTGTCACATGTGAACCTTTAGGAACAGACTTTTTGGGTGAGTAATAAAGAGGTAAAATTAATAATATGAGGGAAAAAAGTCCTAGGTCAATAAAGTAAAAATAAACAAACAAACACAAAAGTGATAATGTTATGAGAAAAACATCATATTATGAGAATTAAGGGGGAACATTTCCAGAATAGTCACAGTTTGCAGAATTATTTCACTCCTGGAGTAATAGGGCCAGGTTAGATTATTTTAAATATTTTTATTCTTTAAGAGAATAAATTCAGGAGAATGAAGCTAAAGGGATACGAAAATAAACTTGTAATATTACAAAAAAGAAATACTACAAATAAAAAGTATATTCAGAGATTAAAGTCCCTCTGATACTGTTTAAGTGACTGAGTAACTGCAGATTTGCCACATTTAAGATGGCGGACGCTCTGACGCATCGCAGCATAGGCAGAACCCGCCCAACGACGCGTCTACTCTTATATTATGTCTATGGTGACACCAGTGTAGGTACCAGATTGACTCGGGTCCTGCGCCGTCTGATGATGTCACTATACATGATTAGTTTAACGTTTGCTCAATTACACAAAACATTCTGATTGGTCTGGACAACATACTAAAGTAATTATAGCGGGGTGTAGGTTTTATTCTGGAGCGGGATTGCGGTTTGTAAACGGACAATTTTACAAAGTAATTCTCCGTGTTCCCTGCGCCTCCTGATGACGTCACATTATGGCAACGCCACTCAAACAAACTACATAGAGCCCGCGGTCTGCATTTGTAACGAATCAATTTTATTAAGTTAATTTAGCGGTTTCTTTTTTCTCAAAAGCTTGAACAAATATTCAAGCCATTTTACAAAAAAAAAAAAAAATCAACAAATATTTGACAATTGGCTCAATGTTTGGAAGAATATTGTTGACAAAAATGGAATGGCTAGCCAGACTAATTTATCCAGCATATATCTTAAATGTACCAAATACCACAATAAAAAAATAATCAATTTCATCTGGAATAATAAAAAAACATGTGATCAGAAAGAACAACATCAGTACAAAAAGGAGGAATGAACGTTATTGATTTTAAAGTGATGAATGCCGTGATAAAATTAAATTTGGCTGCTGACTTTTATTAAAAATGAAATGAGTTTATGGTTTAGTTTCCCTTCACAACTTATTAAATTTCTCTAAGGTTGTAACTTTGATCCTGCAAAATTACCGATTGAATTGTCAGACTACCACACAAGTATTCCAAAATGTAAAAAGTTTTCATGCCTCGACTAATTTACAGGAAAATAACCGTAAATTAACAAAATAAAATTGATTTTTAACAAATGGAGACCGCGGGCGTAATGTAGTTTGTTTGAGTTAAGTTGCCATATGATGACGTCATCGGGTAGCGCCTGAGACGATCTGGTACCTACACCGGGTGTTAGCGTGTTAGCAGGTAAAATATGCTAAAAAACAACTAGCATGCTCAAGAGAGGCTGATTTTCTTCTCCATCCAGACGCCTTTGGGTCAAAGGAAGAAAACGGGGCTATTCCCACCTCCTCCTCCTCCTCCTCCTCCTCCTCCTCCTCCTAGGGAATCCCCTGGTCAGAGGGTCAAGCAGTCCATCCAGGGGTGACATGACTCTCTGGGCGTCGTTTGCCAGTAAAAACTCCCTGAAACCCTCCAGACGAAGGTGTTGGTGAGGGATCCTGACTAGATGCACCGCCCTCCCCCGGGCCGTTCCAGGTGACGGATCATCTCCACGAGGCCATGAGGACATATCAAGAGCTTCCTGTGAACATCCCAAAAGGCAGCCGTGAAAGGGCCCCATCCGTGGCGGACACAAGCCAGACATCTTGGTTCGATTAGGGAGCAAAGATGGCATTAGATCAATCTCAGGAGCCAGTACGCCCAAACTGACCCTGGGGACGCCGTCGTAGCCTGGAGAGGACGGCAACATGACCCATTCAGCAGTGTTGTAGTCAAGTCACTATGCCTCGAGTCCGAGTCCAGGTTTGAGTCTCCAGGGTTCAAGTCCGAGTCATTAGAAAAAAATCTGAGTCGAGTCCGAGTCGAGTCCACTACTCATCCGAGTCAAGTCACTATTGATCAAGTCGAGTCCAAGTTCCTCACTAAAGTAAGCATAGCCTACATGTTTTTAAACTAAAAAAAATCCACACTCCACCACATTGCACTAATAATTTAGATATTAAAATCATACACCAAATAATATTCTAATGACATATTAAAATTATAGCCTAATGATATATATATAAAAAAAGTCAAGTCTTTTTCTCAATTTCCGAGTCAGAATGATCTGAATGTACGAGTCAGAGTCTATGTTCGAGTCTCCAGTGTTCAAGTCCGAGTCAAGTCCAAGTCGAGTCACTATTGATCAAGTCGAGTCCAAGTTCCGCAGTGAAAATTAACGTTGGTTGTAGGAACATGCCGTGACGTGTGATGTATGACATGAAGCAGTAACATTCCATTGCACTAATAATTTTGATATTAAAATCATACACCAAATAATATTCTAATGACATATTAAAATTATAGCCTAATGATATTAAAAAAAAGTTGAGTCTTTTTCTCAATTTCCGAGTCAGAATGATCTGAATGTATGAGTCCGAGTCCAGGTTCGAGTCATCAGTGTTCAAGTCCGAGTCAAGTCCAAGTCATTAAAAAAAAATCAGAGTCGAGTCCAAGTCAAGTCACGAGTCTCTAAATTTAGCTAATGACTCGGACTCGAGTTCGAGTCTCGGACTCGAGTACTACAACACTGCCATTCAGGAACTATTCTTGGCTAAAGATCTCGTAGACTGCCTGGTGAATCTAAGGTTTGACGTCTGGTTGTAGACTCTGTTCAGAGAGCCAGGTGTACATCTTCTAAGGAGGTAGATGAAGGTCATCTCTGGTCCAACGCTGAAGAGTGGAGACGTTAGGGGACGATTATCCGTTGGGGAAGCACCGAAGCTAGGCAGACCATCCCTGCCTGGTAAAAGCTGCTCTAATGTGTTTGTTCAACGTCAGCCCTGAAAATGTTCCTTATCCCGCCAAGCAAAGTGAACCCTCTGGACACTAGATGCCCCTGGACATCTTCGTTTACAAACGTTTAAGGTTTAACGTTATTTATTCCTGAAAAACGTACTAAAATCAAATTTTTTTGTTTCACCCATGTGGTCCATCGCATTTTTAGCCCCAACAAAGACGTTATGCTAAGTCCGTCTGATCCACCTTTTAACCATGTTTAACCTCAGAAGGAGGTCCTGTCAGCTTTTACCTCTCAGTGAAAACTTCTCATTGCTTCGATGGAAAGCAGCGTTTCTTCTTCTCCGTTCAGAGAACATTCGCTTAGATCAACGTTAGCGGCGTTAGCGGCGTTAGCAGCGTTAGCTTATGGAAGATGGTAGCCACGTCTCCAGACATCAGACTGACCATGGCTCCCCTGGGCTTTTGATCCGGACCAACTTTATCTCTACGGTTGTCCCATCTGGTCCTATAAAGCCCCTTTTTTAGCCTCGTTGAGCTCACAGCTTCCAGCACTCTGAGACACGTTTACCGGCTAATGAAATTACACCACTTTCCTCTCTCCCAGCCCAATGGCTCCTACTCTTGGTGAGGTCCGTCATGCAGGGCGGAACCAAATAAACCGCAATCAATTGGCAACTAAGGCAGCAATGAACAGTAGTGTTGCACCGATGCCATTTTTTGGCCCCGATACCGATAACCGATACCTGGCTGTGCAGTATTGGCCGATACCGATACCATCTGTTTTAAATTGATGTGTGTGTATATATGAAGAACTGCATACTACTTAGGGTAGTAGAACTTTTTATTGCATACCTGGAATGGGTGACAATAGTTGAATAAACTTTTGGCTCTCAAAGACCAAAGTAGTGCAACATTCGTGAAATGATAACATGTATAATAGTAGTGCAACAGTAAGACATTAAAATGACATTATTAATAATTGAATAATCTCTTTTAATCTCTTGTCCTCCACCTTTCAGGAGTTAGTTTCACTTCTCAATGTTTTAGTAATTTTACGGACTAAGTCTAGAAATTGATTAATATTAGCCGGCATTTAACCCTGAAACATCCCTGATGTTCCAGACGGGCTTCCTGCTGGAGCTAATCAGGACTTAGCTGAAGGAAGACGCTCCTTGCTGGATGATTGCTCCGCGGTCAGCTTTTAGTGGCTTAATGTTGCAGCCATTAATCTGGTAATCTTTGCGCTGATTTGACCAGCCTCTGGGACGCCTCGCTTTAATTAATCCCCCGAGGCCGTTGTTGTTCGTGCGGGGACGATACGTCAGAGTCCAGAACGAGTCCAGAATGGACGCCGGGCGTTGTTTACTCTGCAGAGGGATCTGTGGGTCTCTCATAAATCATTATTGTTCCAGTTGTCTTCAAGAAAAGAAACTAAATGTTCTTAATCAGATCTCACAAAGAGGTCTGGAGCTAAAACAGCAGCTGGTGACGTCTTATTGTTGTTTAGAGCGTCACATGATGACGCCCAACGTCAGGCTATTGATCTTTAATCATCCATCGTTGGTGCTTTTCTACACTTTAAAGACGTGGAAGAGAAGCAGAGCTGGAAGGAAACGGGTTTTATTACTGAAGCTTTCTGTTTAAAGCGAGTGAAAACGGCTCCCAGGGATCTGCAGTCCGCCCGGCCGTCTGATCCACGTTAGAAGCAAGATTAGCGGCTCAACCGTCGGTGCTGGTTGCCAACTTTAGAAGGACCACCGGCTTCAATATCTAAATCTACATAAATCGTCAGGATTTTAGGATTTTAGCTCAGTCTATAAGGTCTTTTTTTCTGCTAATTATGAGAAACAAGCAAATAAAAACAGCAGAACGTTGCACACTGCAAAAACGGATCTAAAAAAAGTAAAATGTTCTTAAAGTTTGTGTATTTGTCGTTGATTTGAGCAGGTAAATAATATGATTTGCCAATGGAATAAGATTTTTGCCCTTAAAATAGGAACAACTCGTCTCTGTCATCTTATTTAAAGTGCAGGACGTCTAATTATCTTATTTTAGGGGTCAGAATACTCATTCCATTGGCAGATAATCTTATTTACCTGCTCAAATCAAGGACAAATACACTAACTTTAAGAACATTTCACTTATTTTTAGATCCGTTTTTGCAGTGCAAAGCTGAAAGCTGAAAGCTGATCGGACTCGGTTCTGACTTCCTCCCGCTCCTGTTTTCTCCATCGGGCCGTCGTAATTGATCACGATTGGCTGAATGACGAGGGGCTGATCAGCCAATCGGATGCAGACTTTGTGGCTGGAGCTGCTTAAGGGTCGGCGCCTGAAACGGTTCTGGGTTCACGTTTCGTTGACCTTTTCATGGGCTAAGCGGTTTTTAGTGCCGGTTGGACTCCATCGGTACCGACCATCATCTCCAGACCTGTTTATGGGAAGGATTGAGTAATGGTGGGATGGAAAGGCGGATCAGAGCCTCAGTGTTGGTCCAGAAGGAGCTGAGCTGAAGTTGTGGGCCCGGTTCTCCGGTAGAGATTAGTTTTTCAAAGGGTTTTCAGACCAGATGAACAGCAGGTCTGCACCAGCGGACCAGAGACCGCTGACTCTGGATTTGGTCAAGCAGTCTTTTTTCTGGCTTATGAAGGCTCCAAACTGGGTGAAATGACCTGGAAGTACCTCAATCCTCTTAATCACATATGGACCAAATCAGGCCCAAGGGGCCAGGAAGGTCCTTTAAATAATCTCCCTCCAGATCCTCAGTGTCCCGAGACACAATTAAAACAACTCAGGGCAACAAAAGCTAACGGTGTGGGCATTGATCTGGAGAAAAGTGGCATAAAATCAGCTTTGATGCTCAGTTATTGGGATCTAAACTGTCATGGATGTAGGAATGAGACTCTTAGTTTAGTGAGAACAGTAGGAACCCATTTAGAGAACAACAGTTGCAGAAACTGAGCGGATCTGGCGTATAGAGACGCGCGCAGCAATCTGGGCCACGCATTAGATGCATTAGATGCATTAGATGCATTAGATGCATTAGATGCGGGAAGGATTATCCGTATAAGGTGAGGCCGATGCTTTCACATACAAGCAGCACAGGCAAACAAACAAACGACGCAAATACGCGAGATTAAGCCTGCATCCGAGGAGGGACCCATTCAGAAATAAAAGCAGAACACCACCTTACATCAATGGAAAGATTAAAACTCTGAGCTCAGCTAACGCCTTTAACTTTTAATTCAAATCCGTCTTCACGCATTTTGGGAATAAAAGCTGAAAATCTTTAACTTTAGGGTCAGAACTGGTCAGATTTATGTGGTTTCTACCAATAAAATCAGATATTAGCTCTGAATGTGGTCCACAAATACTCATTTAGAAGAGTTTCTAGAAATCGTCTTCTTTTGTTTTCCTAAATTTCCTGAATCTGAACCCCGGGTTCCTGGCTTAAAGCCCTTTAGACTCCTCAGAGGACTCAGAACCCGTGAAAACACGGTTCTAAGAGGAAAGATGGCGGCTCCTCTGCAGCAGGGGGGGCTTGTTTGGTCCCCCCCTCTCCGGATAAAGACCCCTTCGTGCCGAGCCACCCGCCTCAGGCCCAACAAAAGCCTCTAATGCAGATTTAGATTTTCAATCCTGCGCCTCAATTCTGCTCGCTTTGACAGGTCAACAGGCATCCGACAATCTGTTCGCCCTCCTTCCACTTAAACCTCTCGTTACCTCTGACTGAGGAGGAGGAGGAGGAGGAGGAGGAGGAGGAGGAAGGAGGGAGATGGTTTTCAGCTGAAAAATGCGGTGGAAGTAGGCGGGGAGGCGAGGACTCAAATCCTAATTACAGGTTGGAAAGATCTGGAAGCAGAGAAGCGTCCAGCCTGGAGACCTCATGTTTGTTGTGGTAATTATTACAGCCCACAGACTGTTGCTAATCCCTAATGCTCCAAGCTGCTTTTTAGGAGCTCTTTCACCACAGCACAGCCCGGTTTAAAAGCTGGGCTCTAATCTTTAAGAGTTTGACTCCGGCGACAGAAGGAAAAACGAACCCTCTTAGCATGCCGCTCAAATGTAAACAACGCGTAGTACCGAACCCGTCCAGAACCTGACCCAACACAGAGAGAGACCCGAGGGACCACCGCGGTGAAACATCTAATTAAATCTGATGGCACATTAGGTAATCTGGTTATAATCCAATTAAACACAATTTGCTACCTGTCAGATCCATGCATACAGTCCAGTAACCTCCAATTAAAACCCGACGCAGCCCGGTTAGCTTTATTTTAAATCAATATAAGCCAATCGGATCCAGGCATCATGGGTAGAACTGTCCGAGCAATTCAGAACTAATTCATAAATCTCCAGTTAAACCAGATTAAATGTAATCTAAGTTGACCCAATTCAGGAGTCGTTTTCCAAGACAAAGCCACGGTTAACACTTTTTTACGCATGTGGGGTTGTTGAGCTTTGATATTTCTGCTAACTGCTGCTAACAAGCACAAAGTCTCAATCAAATATCTAAAATATTTCCAGTTAGAATGATTTAAAACGTTTCCTCTTTTGTCTCTGTTTAAGCTTTAAAGGAAGAACTAAACTCCAATTTGTCAATCAAATCCAGCATCTTAAAAACAAACAGAGTATATAGTTATAAAATATAAAATGTGGATCGTTAGGCTAACGGTTCTCCTGGCAGAACCAAACTAAAGCTGAATCCTCCAGAATCAGGCAGGTTCCACATGCAGATTATAATGACTTTATAGACCTTCATGACCAAAACCATAGGGTGGAGTTCCACAGGGCTCCATTGTCGGACCCCTTTTAATAAATATCTATGAGCTCCCTCGGCTAAGAATAATACTGCATAACGCCTTTTACTGACGCTTTGCTGATGACCTTCAGCTTTATACCTCAGTCCCAGACAATCGCTGAGTCAGCTTGTATATAATCTGAATATTTTTTGGTGTCACCAATACATCCAACCTCCAAAATGTGAGGCCAGAGATCAGCGCTGAACTTAGTGGGGGTGTAGGATGCTTAATGTTAGACAGTTGCAGGACTTTGTAAGAAGATGTGTTTTTATTGTTGTTTCATTTCTCTCCTTTACAAGGATGGCTTAGGTCAGGGGTGTCAAACTCATTTTGGTTTAGGAGCTGCATTCAGCTTAATCTAAACTCAAGAGGGCCACACGAGTAAACTCATTGCAAGATTAAATAGAACTAATAAATGTGGACTTGTTGTTGATTTTTATATTAAATTAATTTCACATTTACACAATATATTATGAATAACCTCAGTGTTTTTAAGAAAAGTATGTGCAATTTCAACAATACTTTTACTCAGTTAAACATTTACTTAAGTGCATTATGCATAAGAACTGATCACAGTGATTATACAATGTTGAAGAACATTTATTCACATTTTTTGGTACTTAAAAACACTGTCCTGCATGACAAAATACATCAAACAGATAAAAATTAAGAAATGATTTAAAATCAATTTTCCACATCTGTACCTCAAGGCTACCATCTGCTGATTAAAACACAGCGCCCCTCGTGGACAATATAGGAACTGCATATTTTCAATTAAACGAAGTACATGTTTTTTATTCAATAATTGTTTTATCATTCTCTTCCTTTTATCTCCTCTTTCTTTCACCTTTTCCTTTTTTTTCTTCTTGTTCTTCCTTTTCTCTCCTACTTTCCCACAATAGTGCCATATAATTTGAGATATTTATCATGAATCATAATAAAACTATTCACATTCATAAATCAAACGGAGCACTATGGCAAAAGCAGTACTGCTCCACTTGTGAAAGTCAAATCTGATGAGCTCTTTCTGGCATTAAGACGACAATTCTTATTGCCACATTGCCAGACAGGACAATGAATAAAAAAAATAAAAATAAAAAAAATATATAAATTTTTTTTTGAATAATGATATTGCATTTAGCCAGCGGGCCGGACTAAATTGTTCGGTGATCCGTATGTTTGACACCCCTGGTTTAGGGTTTAATATCTGTTTTATGGAGGGAAAACCTTGTTTTAGAGCTCCTGTATTTAGCGTTTATCTTGTTAATTTATCTATCCAGGGAGTCGTCCAGCCTCAGAAAGACTTTTAAAGAATGTATTTCATGTTTGCTCCATGTTTTCTGGGAACTGACGACCTGCTTTTCCACCTGCTTTGTGTTTGAGACGCTGAAGTTCATCATTTATACTCAAAGTCCCAGACTAAATATGACACAAAAGTCAAAGCTTGTTGTCCCGATGGGACTTTTTCCTTTCAAGTGCGAAGCCTGAAGTACATCAAACCTCAGAACCACAACATGCACCGGCTGTTCTCCCAGAGAAGGTCCATGGCGTTCCTACGGTCGACTTCCAGATGACTGTTTCGCCTTTGAACTTGTAGATTTGACAATTGGTAGCAGCCTGCGTACGCTGACGCATCCTAAACACCTGGAGATATTTGTCTGGACCTCCACATGTACATCTGGAGCTCCCTGCTCTGTAGAAGACTGGATGAATGCTTCAAAGTCTTCTCGTCGTACCTCCTCCCATGTTATCATGTCTCTTAAGAACTTTAAGGAACACGTTTCAGGTCATGAGGCCTGCTCTTTGTGGCTGCTTGGTTATCTCCCCCTCTCTAACCTGAAGTGCCCCAGCGTTATGAATGAAAATGAGATTATAGCTCACTAAGCCCCCCCCCCCCCCCATTTCCCTCCCTGTGTTTCTGCTCAGGGCCCCGCAGAGCCCCCGCCATCCCCACCTGGGGAGAACAATATCCTAAGATCATCTTAGTGTGCTTCCCCAAAAGCTTTGCTTAACAGATGGTTCCTCAAATCCCCCGCTTTCCTCCCGGCTTGAACATGTGTCGCATGTGATCCTGCCCTAAAAACACCCAGAGGAGGAGATGTTCCCCCCCCCCCCACATCTCTGTGCGACCGTGCCGGTGTAGGTACCAGATCTGCTCAGGGTCCGGCGCCTTCTGATGACATCACTATACATGGTTGGTTTAACGTTTGCTCAATTATACAAAATATTGTGATTGGTCTGGACAACTTACTAAAGTAATTATAGCGGGGTGTAGGTTTTATTCTAGAGCGGGATTGCGGTTTGTAAACGGACAATTTTACGAATAAATTCTCCATGGTCCCTGCGCCTCCTGATGACGTCACATTATGGCAACGCCACTCAAACAGACTACATAGAGCCCGCCGTCTGCATTTGTAATGAATCAATTTTATTAAGTTAATTTAGATGTGTCTTTTTTCTCAAAAGCTTGAACAAATATTCAAGCCATTTTACCAAAAATAAATAAATAAATAATAAAAATCAACAAATATTTGACAATTGGCTCAATGTTTGGAGGAATATTGTTAACAAAAATGGAAGGGCTAGCCAGATTAATTTATCCAGCATATATCTTAAATGTACCAAATACCACAATAAAAAAAAAATCAAATTCATCAGAATTTCATCTGGAATAATAAAAAAACATGTGATCAGAAAGAACAACATCAGTACAAAAAGAAGGAATGAACGTTATTGATTTTAAAGTGATGAATGCCGTGATAAAATTAAATTTGGCTGCTGACTTTTATTAAAAATGAAATGAGTTTATGGTTTAGTTTCCCTTCACAACTTAAAAAAAAATGTGGAGGAATTAAATTTCTCTAAGGTTGTAACTTCTTTGATCCTGCAAAATTACCGATTAAATTGTCAAACTACCACACAAGTATTCCAAAATGATGATAAACGTTTTCATGCCTCGACTAATTTACAGGAAAATAACCGTAAATTAACAAAATAAAATTGATTTTTAACAAATGGAGACCGCGGGCATAATGTAGTTTGTTTGAGTTGATTTGCCATATATAGACGTCATCGGGTAGCGAGACGATCTGGTACCTACACCGGATTGGGTTCATAACGCAGTCCGTCGCCCAGGAAGTGTTAAAGAAACATCGGGGCTCAGATGAAACCCGTTTGATTGATGGTCACTGAGTTGTAAAAGCCATGGATTGGTGAGAAAGTGGGGCGACTCATCTGTCGTTCCTCATCTCCTCAAATAAAAAGTCAATGGACAACAAAGGAGAGGAAGCCGTTTGCAGATTCAGCCTCTTCTTCCTCGCCTGCCTGACAGTCATGCATAATCACCTCTATTGTTTGTGCACTCCAGCTTCATAATATCACATTTTGAACTCTCTCCCCCCCCCAAACACACCACCCCCAACCAGAGGGGCCTCCAATTATGATAATTCAACCTTCCACTTGGTGGAATTTGACTTTCCCACAATTCAAGTCGCCCGGCTTCACGACTAATGGACGGTTTACAGGAAAACTGATGAGAGGCCTCCTGAAATCAACCTAAATCTGAAGTCTTGATCAAAAGCTCCTGATTGGTGACAAATAAAGGTTAAAGGGGCCAAACGGTGTTAAAATCCACAGTTTATTCCCGTCCAGGAGGAAAAAACGTGCAGTTTTCTCTCAGAAGAAACCGCTCAAGTACTAAAATCTGTTTCCCAAAACAAGAGCCAGATACCACAGAGATATACAGAACAATCTTTATGCGTCCATAGCCAGAAATATGGACGTGAACATTGCAACCACATGTGATTGTTGCAACACTGGGCACGTTTCCACCAGATGTGGATGCTGGAGCAGCCGGAGATAAGGCCTCTCTTCATCCCCGACGTGACGGCTGTGATTCCTAGAAGGCCTTTCCTCCTGGGGAACGCGGTGAGCGGCACGGAGCAGAACCGTGCCGCGGCGTGCCGACAGTAGCGCCGGGCGATAGCGTTATCCCCGCCGCCCGTCCAGGAAGCAAAGGTTTCCAGGTCGAGTGTTTCCTGCTGGCTTTATCCGTGTTTACTGACGAGGCTCCCCACAACAAAGCCCATTATCTCTAGCCTGATGGACTCGCCGTGCTGGGGTGCTGCGTCCCCCCCTCCACCCCTACCCATAATCCCCCCCTCCTCTTCCTCATCCTCCTCCTCCTCCTGCAGCCAATTATTGAATTATCAGAGCAGAAGAATGCCGGCCGGCCTCATGGTGCTGTTAGTGGTTAGAAGAGGAACAGAAGACCAGATGAAACCGAGCACCGAGTCCAGGAACAGAACGCCCCGACCGACGGAACCCAAAAATGCTCCACGTTGTTCCCCCCAGAACCTGATCTGACTCAGTGCTCTGAGAATATACCAGCAGCGTGTCGCCAAGACCTCAAAGGTCCCTCTGGTCTCTGCTCCCAGGAGCTGCACAACACGTTATTTTACGCTTTAATGAAGAAAAGAGAGCCTTGAAGAAAAGGTGATTTATGTACCGCTGCTGTTTTATGTTGGTTTCCGTTCTGGACGAGGGGAATTTAAACTATAAAAAGAGTGGAAAGTAAGCAAATAAGAGCCGGCCGGATGCCTTCATGTACGTCCAGCTGATCCTGTCAAGATGGAGAAACTAAAACTCCTCAAGCTTGCAGGTTTCCAACCAGCGGGTCTACGCCAGGTCCTTTCTACCCCAGTTTCACTAAATTCAGTTTACTTTTATTTAAATAGCTGCAACTCACTGCACACGTCATCTTAAGGCTCTTTGAAAAGTCAGATTTAATCAAATCCTCCGGACTGATTGGTCAGAAGGTTTCCTCTCTAAGGCAGGAGGCACCAGGCTTTTTGGAACTGAGTGCTACTTCATCATGTCATACCAGTACTGACCTTAACTTTACGGAATATAAATGTTTTGATGCTTTTTTTCACTTTTATAACTACATAAATACAAGTGAGGAGCGACTGAATAAAATAGCATTTTAAAACAGGCTTGAGGGCCCCATATGTGGTCCTTGGGGGGGGGGGGGGCGTGTTGGTGGAACCCCAGCAGGTTGCATCAAGTCTCTCCAAGCAGCATTCACTCCTCCTGAAAGAGCGTAGAGCCACAGTGGACAGTCGTCTGCATTGTTGATGGCTTTGCAGCAATCCCTCATACTGAGCATGCATGAAGCGACAGTGGAGAGGAAAACTCCCCTTTAACAGGGAGGAGAACCTCCAGCAGAACCAGAACCAGGCTCAGTGTGAACGCTCATCTGCCTCCACCCACTGGGGCTTAGAGAAGACAGAGCAGAGACACAGAAAGCACAGAAGCTCACATTGACCCAGGAGTACTTTCTATGTTAGAGAAGACAGAGCAGAGACACAGAAAGCTCAGAAGCTCACATTGACCCAGGAGTACTTTCTATGTTAGAGAAGACAGAGCAGAGACACAGAAAGCTCAGAAGCTCACATTGACCCAGGAGTACTTTCTATGTTAGAGAAGACAGAGCAGAGACACAGAAAGCACAGAAGCTCACATTGACCCAGGAGTACTTTCTATGTTAGAGAAGACAGAGCAGAGACACAGAAAGCACAGAAGCTCACATTGACCCAGGAGTACTTTCTATGGTAGAAAAGACAGAGCAGAGACACAGAAAGCTCAGAAGCTCACGTTGACCCAGGAGTACTTTCTATGTTAGAGAAGACAGAGCAGAGACACAGAAAGCACAGCAGCTCACATTGACCCAGGAGTACTTTCTATGGTAGAGAAGACAGAGCAGAGACACAGAGAGCACAGAAGCTCACATTGACCCAGGAGTACTTTCTATGGTAGAGAAGACAGAGCAGAGACACAGAAAGCTCAGAAGCTCACATTGACCCAGGAGTACTTTCTATGTTAGATGGTAATAGAGGATGATCTGCCTCTCCTGATGATGTCACATCTAACAGAACACCAGACCAGGTGTACCTTGTATAAAGAGAAAAATGCTGGACTTTTTCCCAGCTACTGATGGTCTGATGATGCTGGATAGGGTTATATTACAGTTTTAATTGAATTAATCTACATCCAGGGGTCCTGACTGAAGCCTAGGTGCAGGTGTATGTATCTCAAACCAAAGTGAGACCTCCTGTCCGTAAATACGGCCTCCTTCTCCGTCCTCCCCAGCAGAGGAGGCCTCTCCCTCTGACAGCCAGCCGTTATTAATGGCCTGCTCTGAATAGGTGGGCTGCAGCGAACAATGGCTGTTGTCGTGCCGCTGGAGGAGCATGGCGGGGCTTTCAAAGGGCCGTGGGCCCCGCTGACAGGTGCTGCTGACAGGAGGGCCCACGGTGAGCCCACAGGTGGAGAGACGTCAGGGACGACAAAACACCCGCAGCAGACGGAGCTCCGCTGGATCGCGTTTCATAAGCATCCGGGATGAAAGACGCAAACCGGTCCAGTTTGTGACTCCTCCGGCGGGCGATAGAACCGGGTCCTGAAGGTGAACGCTAAGCCTGAGGGAGTCCAATCCCCTGAAAGCGCCGTCTGGTTGATGAGCTGCGTGCTGGAGAACGTCCAACCACAGAACCTGGGAGAGGACGGCGCATTTATGTCAGAAATAATGTGGAAAATGACATTTTTAGGAGTAAATTCTGAAGAGACGGATCCAGCCCTAAAAAAAAGGTTCCAGAGTGGACCCAGTGTCCATGTTCTAAAAGGCCAGTACCGGTACCCAGCTCCACCTGGCTGCTGTCTGAGTGCAGATGTGATCCAGATGCAGATGCAGGCCCGTCCATCTGGTCCGCCTCATCACCAGATAAGCTGGCAGCTTCTCCTCTGACTCCCTTCACGTCCTGCCAGGTGATCTGGACCTTTTTCCTCCGGCTGCTTCGCACCGATCGTCTCTGTGTAATTCACACCTTAACGTTTCAGAACAGGCGTTATAATTATGACGATGAGGTGGAAATCTCCTCAGCTAGCCGAGCCCAGGACGGTCCAGTGAACCTAAAGCTGGATTCTGGGTGTGCAGAAGGAGACGCTCCACGGGTCGCTGGACGCCTTTCCTTCTGATTTCTAGTTTAATAGAAGAAGAAAACTAATCATGGATCGTTTTCCTCCTGCTTCACACGGAACGTCCTGCTTTCTGTGGGCCTGTCACATAAATCCCGCTGAAATATGTGGAAGAATGCGCCGGGGCTGTGGTGGATAAAACCCAAATATGTTTGATTTCGTCTGTTTTCCGTCATCCGGACTGAAACAGGCTCCTAATCAGAAGGACTGCAACAAATCTGCCTCTCAGCGCTCAGAAACGGACGAAGGTGTCGTCTCTGTGGTTCCCGGCGCTGTTGTTGTTTACAGAGGGAATGAGGAACGGAGCAGAACCCCGGGAATAAGTGGAACCAGACGGGCCAACACGCTGCTCTGAGCCCTAACCCCGTGCTGCTCAGCGTTTAGGAAGCGTTGCATTGTGGGTCTACGGTCCGCAGGGCGAGGTCCTGCAGGCGTTGCTGCTGCCTGAGCGCGCCGCTTCACTCCTGACGCTGATAGGAGCCCAGCGGGGCGCCACTCCAGCCGGCATGAGTACATTAAGACACACACACACACACACACACACACACACACACACACACACACACACACACACACACACACACACACACACACACACACACAGGCATTGTTGTCCTGCAACGTCCCGTCCCACAGCGTCGCTGAGTGGCAGTGTGAGGCCCAGCGGGGGGCCGCTCCCCCCCCCTCCCCCTCCTGTTTCTCTCTGAATGACCGAGGAGCCCAGAGTTTGGCACACATGTGTCTCAGTGTGGCGATGGTTACGTGACGCCTGCGCATCAAACCGCGCCTCCGGACGGGATCTTCCTCAGACTTCTTGGTGATGTCACTAGTCTGGGAACAGGAAGTGGCGGACAGCTGTTGGCCTGCTCTGAATAGGTGGGCCGCAGCGAACAATGGCTGTTGTCGTGCCGCAGGAGGAGCATGGCGGGGGGGCTTTAAATCTGCCTCACCTTTCCACCAGGAACCTGTTACATCGCATCAATAATGATCCTGAGCCCAGACGTTTGAAGGAAATCACCAGGAAACCTGCTGCTATGAAGTCCTCTGAAGAGATCCAAGACATTTACCCGATCTGTCCAAAGTACCTGCGACGCAGCGTTGAACCGTGAGAGATTTCCACATCATACAGAAACGTCTTTACAAAGAAAATGACAAAGATTAAGAAGAACTGAGGGGATTCTGAGCAGAACGTATGTTTTATGAGACTGGGCTTAAGATTTCAGGGTTGAATGGAGGCCTGGTGGTGGAGTAGAGATCTAGGTGGTGGTTGGCGGCGAAGACGTGACAGAGGAAGGTTTGACCTCCTGTAAACACAGGTGCTTAGTTTTTGGTACAATTATCTTATTTTTTCATCCAGGTCTTAATAAGACGGTGTTGCTGGTCCAGGCTCAGTTCTGGAGGCCCACCATCGTTAGCTATACCGAGGAACGTTAGTGTTCCCAGTCCAGACCATCTGACTGACCACCAGGTGGATTCCTCAACCACTTCCTGTCCCTTCTCGTCTCTGGTCTCACCTCTCCATGGACTTTCCCTCTCCAATGGTCACTCTACCTTTCTGTTGCTGGCTGGTTTTCTAAGATGGTTCATCTAGTTTCCTTGAAGAAGAAAAAAACCTTTGACTCAAGACTTTGGAGAGATCCTGGTTCAAGAAGTTTTCCTTTGTGTGTTCTGACATGGTCTCCGGTGGGGGTTATGTCTTTTGGCTTTAACCTAAAGACCGGTGAACAATCAGGTTGGGTAAAACAAGACCGTCCATCAACCATCTTGTGTTCCCCAGTGCGTTGCTCGTCTTTAAGGGCCTCCCGTCCAATGCCAGCCACCTTCCCCCGTTGACATTGTCTATGGACACCGTCCACCAGTGTCCACCGTCCCGCAGTGAGAGGCCAGAGTTCTCAGATGTCAGTGTGTTTGGAGAAAGTGAGAAAGGCTCCTGTGAAGATGAGGACAGTCTGTTCTCAGACAATGATCACTGTACCACTGTACCAAGTAAAGCGTAGGCTCTGGTCGTCCACTGAAGACCTCTCCGTCCGTTTCTAGAGCTAAACCTGCTTTGTTGAGTCTTCCTCTGCTTCAGGGCCGATGAAGACGGCGGCTGTTTGTTGTGAAGGGAAGTTCTGTGGAGCTCTTTGTCTGAATGAGTAAGTCCACCTGGTTGACTGTTGGGTTTGGGACTTGGTGTCCTCTGGCTGTAGCAGCTGTAGTTCTCTCCGTTAGCATCAATGTGCTCCGTACTCTTGCTGGTGTTCTTCTTCTGAGGGTTTTATTGTAACTTTTCACTTTGCAGGTGTTCATGGTCGTCTTTGAACGGCAGGACGGGTTCTGAACCTTTGTTTTTTTAAATCTCTGTCTTTACTTTTTTTCTCTTTACTCTGTTCTTGTTGTCCTTCTTCCTCTATCTATGTTTGGGATTGGTTTGTACTTGTAATTGAAGCACTTTATTGTCCCTGAGGGGCAAATCATTTGAGTCCAGAACCTCTACACACCCCATCAACGTCCACTGGAACACCCTGACGAGAGAACAATAAAAACACATTTAGAAGACCGTCCAGAATAATTACAAACCCAACAGCTGAAGGAATGAAAGGAGACAGAAGCCTGACCTCGGTGTGTAGAGGAGGTGGAGTGATCCGTGTTGTCGGTAACTCTTGTTCTGAAGAACAGATTAAGGTCCGTCAGTCGGTAGACCTGAACCACAGTTCTATACGTGTTGGAGGCTTTACGACTGAGTTGGACTTTCTGCGTGAGCGTGTTGCCCTTTGGGGAGAAAACTCTAAAGGTTTCCGTTGCGTCCGTAGTGTCTGGTCTCCAGAGTTATGTAATCTAGAACCAGCAGGGAACCATGGAGGTGGCAGGGTCATGGGAAGCGCCACCTAAAGCCAGTTTATCCGTTCCACACATGAAAAAACACCCGTTTGCTGCGTTATACGCTCTGTAATGACAAGCATGCAGAAAAGGTCCTTTTGTGCTCATCAGGAAGCTTTTCCTTTGGGAATGACGCATTGGCTTTTAATTTAGAGATGTTCCTTCTTTGTGCTCAACAAGCGGCGGATCTATCCACATGCAGAGCACTGAGAATATTTGGAATCATGTAAATTCGTATGCAGATTGCAGAGCCGGTAGTTCCTGCAGCATCATTTCCTGGAGAGGTGGTGAATGAAAGGGTTTCCTCAGCCTGGTTTCTGCTGAATTTCCCTGACGCTGCACTGAATCATGTATATCACATTTCCGTATAACATGTTCCTCCCTGAAGACGTCTCAGTTTGTTCTCCTGCTTTGTTCGTCTGAAACGACGCTCCTGGTGCTCAAAGCGTCCGACGGGGAACTTTTCCAGCACAGGACCACTGGGACGTGGCATTAAAGAGACGTTTGTTTCATTTCTGCAGCTTTTTCTGACGTTAGCGGGCGAGGATGCCACGTCAGGGATGGATCCCGGCTTTTGTTCTTCCCTCTTTGTGGCGCTGCGTGCACGCTTGTTTCCCTCTTTGTCCCGCCAATCGCTTATGGAAATTGGCTCATTTTCTCCGCACAAAGACGAGCTGCGGCGGGTGAAAGGCGCGCACCGTGCCAGCGCCGTTGGGTCTGCTGGGTCCGGCCTCCGAGGGAGGGGGGGGAGAAGTGATTTCTGGGTGCAGCTTTTCGTCTCCCATGCCCTCGCTGCGGCGCTCCTTTCTTCCCCCGCTTCACCAATAAATCAGCCGCTAACGGCCGTGACCGCCGCCTTTTGTTTCTCCCGGCTAAACGCTTTCAGATTAAATGTAACCGGCCTGGGAATGCCTCTCATATCCTGCGTCGTTAGCCATGCGTGAGCAGATCCCTGGGTCAGAACGGCCTAGTCAAAGTCCAGACCCGAATCCAGCTGTGGAGAGCGGATGTCCACAGATGTTCTGCAGGCGGTCTTTCTTCTACAGAGGAGACATTGAGCCTGTAGACGTGGAATCGTGAGCTTCTGAGAACCCAACAGAACCACGAGCCGTTTACAGCAAATCGTGGGATAAAAACGTCTGAAAGGAACGGCAGGATTCTGTCCTGTCCAACATTCTCTACCTTAAAGTTGAGCTAACAGGGGTGTGCTCGTTTAAAAACGTTCATTAAAGGCAGCACTGCAAAAACAGAACTAAAAATAAGTAAAATTTTCTTGAAATGAGTGTATTTGTCCTTTATTTGAGCTGGTAAATAAGATTATCTGCCAGTGGAATGAGTATTTTGACCCCTAAAATAAGATAATTAGATATAATGCACTGGTAATAAGATGATGGAGATGAGTTCTTCCTATTTTAAGTGCAAAAATCTTATTCCATTGGCAGATAACCTTATTTACCTGCTCAAATCAAGGACAAATACACTCATTTCAAGAAGATTTTAACTTATTTTAGTTCTGTTTTTGCAGTGAGCGAACAAGAGTAAAATCTCAAAACGCGTCCCAGACACAGTGTGACTTCTGTCCAAGGTGGACGCACAATAAATGTGCCCCCCACTTTTCTAAGATATTTAAATGTAAAAAGTGTCAGCAAAATACATTTTATATAGTTATACAGTAGAGTTGGTTTTGTACTGTGAGTTATCTCTAATAAACCAGATAAGTTTCATTGGCATTTGGGTATTTATTTTAAACCATATGACAATAAACTTTGGTTGCACAGATGCGTCACTTTTCAGATCGGCATAAGCTTAACCGTTGTATGATAGCTGCTACGTCAGGGTGTCAAGTAACTACAACTGTTTGGTTATCATGTCACGCATAAATAAAGTAATCTAGTAAACTTCGTCTAATTTCTGCTAAAGGTAGCGTATTGACTATGGGTAAGCTGACCTGACGGAACACCGTCTCAAGAAAAAGCCTGAAGCTTTAAAGTTTCAGGGTTGCTCTCCTCAACCGGAGGGAAAGAAACACACAAATCTGAAGACAACAGCTGAGGAAGAACGGCTGTGTTTGGAGGAAGAGGAGCTTAGACTCAGTTAGAGAACGGTGCTGCTGCTGAGCTCAGGGAGTCATAACAGCGCAGGAACGCCCCGCTGACAGCGGCTAGTTTACAAACCGGGGGGGACGGCGCGTCAAGGACAGAACCTGCAGCCGGCGGCCCGGTGGGCTTCAAGGCCGCACGCTTTCCAGACGACCTTCTTCAGAGGGTTCGCTGCACCTTGTCCTGATTTAGCAGCCACGGATCCAGCTGTTTCCAGCTGTTTCCAGCACATGTGGCCGTGGCCCAGCTGCTCTGCACCCGGTGGCATAAACAAGCAGCAGCAGCAGCGCTCCGTGACCGGCCCAGACAGCCTAACGCGCTGTTAGCCGGCTGCAGGTGTCGCTTTAACAGCGGGACAAACAGCATTCCCCTAAAAGCCACTACAAAGGCCGACGTTCGTCAGAGCTCCAGACGTCCCCCCCCCCCCCAAACCCGCACCCACCCCCAGGGGTCTGGGTGTTTACACAAGCAGATGTTGGGCAACAAGTCCAGAGAGCTGCTGACTGTCCCGGAGCCGTAATGAGGCGTCGCACGGCAGGCAGGACATGAAAGGAGGCCGTAAAGCAGCCGCTGAATGGCTCGTCCGTCTTCCTTACGGGACGTTTGACAAACGAGGGCTGTAGAGGTTTACTGCGCCCCCCCCGCGCCCCCCGGCCTCTGGAGGGGGGCCCCGCCTCGTGGCCCTCACGCAGGAGTGTCATCAACCACACGTTTCAGAGCTGGAGGAACGGCGGTGAGCGGCCCGCGCGGCGTTCATCAGCACCGCCGGCCTAATTGGCCTAATTTTCCCATGAACCTCCCTGCACCCGCTATTAGCCTCATTGTTCTGGGGGGCCCGGGTGCACCGTACGCTGTGCAAACACCACAATTAGGCCGGTTCAGGGCCAGATAAGTCCGTACGCTGCGCTAACACCACAATTAGGCCGGTTCAGGGCCAGATAAGTGGCGCCGCAGGTGGTCGGAGCCGCCGCTGGTCTCCGGTTGAGCCGGGGGAGCTAGCAGAGAGCCGGGTCTTCTCAGTGCGACGTTTCTCTGCAGACCGCAGCAATGGCTCCACGCGTCGACACACAAAGGTTCTGGTTCACGGCTGCTTTCAGAAAGGAAAGTGACCTGGTTTCCAACCACAACGCGGCGCTGATCGCTGCTCTCGGTGCCGGTGGTCGTTCCTTGGCGGGTTAGGGTCCGTTTTAAGGCACCCTTAAGGGGCTTTCCGTAGCCTCTCTGACGCCCACAGCTGCTTTCAGGAGCCCTGCTGGATTTTCTCAGGTACTTTCCAGAACCAGGCGGTGGCCTTCTTAGAGACCCTGTGCTTCCTGTGTTCTTCTAGTTAACGTCATCTATTGTTCTTTCTTTGGTTGTGCTGAATTAAAACATTACCTGTTTGTTGGGTTTTCTCTTTCTTTTACTGTCCTCAGATCATCTGGGTTCAATGTTCATTACTTAGTTTTTTTTGTTCAGTTGTGTTGTCTGGTTGATCATTTTCTAGTTTTATTGCTGTTTCTGACTTTTTAAACAATTCTGTTGTCGTGTTCTTGCTTTTATTGCTTTGTTTGTTGACATGCTTTACGTTTTTCTTTTTTTTGCTGCTGTTTTTGGTTTATTTGCTGCATTTCAGGTTTTGTTTCTGCGATTAACTTTTTATTGCTTTGTTTCTGTTTTGTTTCTGGGTTTAATCGATGTGCTTCATGTCTTTTTAAATGTTTCTGTGTTTCTGTGTTTTGTTGTCGTCTTTTTGTTTCTGAGTTTTGGGTTTATAATGATTGCTGGATTTCAGTTTTTTGTTGTGATTCTGATTTAGTTGTTTTTTTCTGTCTTTTTAGTCATGTTTCTGTTTTTAATTGTGTTTCTGTTTTTTTGTGTTTTTTGTTTTTTTTGTTTTTGTTTCTGTTGTCTTTGGTTTATTTGCTGCATTTCAGGCGTTTCTTCGTTTAACTGTTTTATTGCTTTGTTTCTGTTTTGTTGCTGTGTTTCTCTGTTTTGTTGTTTCGTATCTTGGTTTTTTAGTCAAGTTTCTGGTTTTAACCGTGTTTCAGCTGTTTTAGTCTTGTCTCTATTTTTGTTTTGTTTCTGGTATTTGTTTCTGTTGTTTTTGGTTTATTTGCTGCATTTCAGGTTTAGTTTTTTCATTAAATTTTTTATTGCTTTGTTTCAGTTTTTTGTTGTGTTTCTGGTTTTGTTGTCAGTTTCTGGGTTTTTTAGTCAAGTTTCTGGTTTTAATCGTGTTTCTGTTGTCGTTTTGTTTTTTGTTTTTTGCTATGTTTCTGTTTTTTGTTTCTTCATTTCATTTTTATTGTGTTTAATTTTTTATTGCTGTGTTTCTGTGTTTTCGGTTAATTGGGTTTATGGATGGGGTTGCTGGATTTCAGTTTTTTGTTTTATTTCTGGGTTTTTTAGTCAAGTCTCTGGTTTTTGCTCTGTTTCAGGTTCTGCTTCTTCATTTCATTTATTATTGCTTTGTTTCATTTTTTTATTGCTCTGTTTCTGGGTTTTCGGTTTATTGGGGTTAGGGATGGGGTTGCTGGATTTCAGTTTTTTGTTGTGTTTCTGGTTTTGTTCTTTTTTAGTCAAGTTTCTGGTTTTAATCGTGTTTCTGTTGTCGTTTTGTTTCTGGTTTTTGTTACTTCATTTCATTTTTATTGTGTTTAATTTTTTATTGCTGTGTTTCTGTGTTTTCGGTTAATCGGGGTTAGGGATGGGGTTGCTGGATTTCAGTTTTATGTTGTGTTTCTGGTTTTGTTGTTTCGTTTCTGTGTTATTTAGTCAAGTTTCTGGTTTTAATTGTGTTTCTGTTGTCGTTTTGTTTTTTGGTTTTGCTATGTTTGTGGTTTTTGTTTCTTCATTTCATTTTTATTGCTCTGTTTCTGTGTTTTCGGTTTATTGGGGTTAGGGATGGGGTGGCTGGATTTCAGTTTTTTGTTTCTGGTTTTGTTGTCAGTTTCTGGGTTCTTTAATCAAGTTTCTGGTTTTAATCGTGTTTCTGTTGTCGTTCTTTTAGTCATGTTTCTGGTTTTTGCTCTGTTTCAGGTTCTGTTTTTGCGTTTCTCGTCTCCATGCGGCGTTTTTAGGTTTCTTCCCTCACCTCCAGGTTGCTGCCAACCCGATCGTCCCCGGTCTTTAGTCCGAGCTCGTTGACCTGAGGACAGTCCCGTTCAGAGGGGACAGGTGAGGTCAGGTAAGACACTTTGTCTCCATTCAGCCAGGCGATAAAGGCCACCGTGTAAACGGAGAAAGGCTATCAGATAGTTGTGGCCAGCCACCGTGGCAGAAGCCGAGCCGTCTGAAAAGGCTCCGGGCTCCAGCGTGAGAAGAGCCGGCCGGACCGAGATGGTTTTTAAAAAGAGCCCAGATTACAGCCGTCTTCCCTTCCCCGTCTGTCTGGCTTTCTGCAGAGGGTTTCCAAGCGTCGCCGGGCTCTTCCGTGCTCCGGCTTGTCAGATCCTCTATAGCTTTTGTTTCCAGTGAGATGTGCAGCCTTTGACTCTTCTGTCCCTGGACAAATATTCGTCCCTGACAAATGGATGGAAACAAGTGCAGGGTTTTAAGCCGGAGACAGAAGGAGAGCTAAATGCGTGAATTTGCATGGCCTGAAATCTCTGTGCGCTCAGATTGATCCACTATAAAGCCAAGTTAAAACAACTCTGTGAACAAAGCTGCCTTTCAGCGCCGCTTCCCTAATGAGTGATGGCATAAAAGAACGCAGGCATCACTTTATTTTTACTGCACATCAAACGCTTTGATATTTCAAAGCCCATACATCAATAATCCTCCTCTCTCAACAGCTACAGGAGCAGAGAAAAGTCCTGTGAAAACCAAAGTGCTCTGCACCCTGACCCAGGATAATACGCCGGTTTGATCTGCAGGCGCTGCAGCGGCTCCCAGGTGCCTCGGCGAGGAGCGACGCGGCCAGGTGATGCCTGCATCACAGACAGGTGTGCTTACCCAGGATCAAGAGACTTAAAGCAGCTGGAAACGCCGAGGCTTTGTTCGGGGAGAGGCTGGAAGTCAGAGCAAACCCGCAGAGAGCGCCGTCTGCCCAGTGAACCGTCAGCGTGGCCAAAACACACGAAATTAACACATTTTTCTAAGTGTCTTAATATTTAAACGCTCAGTTTAAAAATGCCAATAACCATGTCATAAGTATACAACTAAATATAAGGAGGAACATGTGAATTAAAAGAAATTACAGTAAAAAATTTTTTTATTTATGTTTTGTTTTTTGTTCTTATAGGTTTAAATTTGTCAGTTTTTCAGGACAATTAAAGGTATTTTCTGTTTACTTGTTTAATTTTTCTGTAAAATAACTTTTGTGTTTTCTAAAAGAGTTTTCAGTTGTTTGTGTTCCTGGTTTTTAAATTGTTTTGTTCCTTTTCACTTGTTTTCTTAAACGTTAACCTCGTCTGTTTTGTCTGCTTTTCCACTGGTTTTTCCTTTTTCTTTCTTTAATTAAGAACAAATGTAAAACTCTTAGTTTAACCAGATTGTATGAGGTTCTGCGGATTTCTTGTACTTTTATCTCCCGCTTTACAGAATAATCTTGAATTATGTTTGAACCCCTGAAACAAAATCTCCAACAACTTTTTATTCTTTTAATCCTGTTTGCTGCTGTTTTGTCATAAGCTGATATTATGTTCTCTCCTTTCCATACATTTCTCCCATTTTCTGCTTCTTTTTTATTTTTACTGCCTCTTCTTCTCTGTTTTTATGCTGATGATCTATTCTGTCATTTTTATTTTATTTTCCACTTGTCTTTGTTTGTCTTTTCCCTACCGTTAAAACATATTTTATTGTTTTAATCGTTAAAAAGCCTTATTCTGTTTAAACTAAGCTCTTTGTGAGCCTCGTTTTTCCCGCCGCTGTAACAAGAGTCCAGCTCTGCGACCCGACCGGTTTTCCTGGCTTTGTTTCCACCCGAGCAGCTGCTGGTGCAGCGCCGCAGCAGCACGACGGGGCGAGAGCTGGATGGTAATAATAAAGGAAGTGAGCGACTATCAGCAGGTTAAAACGTCCAGAAAGAACGGTTTGGTCCTCCTGATGGATTCTGCAGACGGCTTCATTAAATCTGAGGTTTCACCAGGATTCTCCAGATTGTCCACAGAGCATGATGCTGCCACTGCCATGCTTCACCACAGGGGCCGTTCAGGGTGAAGAGCTCGTTTTCCACCTTAAGTTACGTTTAATGTGTTGTTTCCGGTTCTATAATGGCACATTCCTTTAATTAGGGGGCGCCGAACACAAAAGGACTTCACATTTTGAAGATAAAAGCCGTGATTTTCCTCCCTCTTCACCATTCAGTGCCATCTTGAGTTGGTTTGTCACATAAAATGAGACAAAAACCCGTTAATGTTTGCAGTTTTAACACCTCGCGCCATGAATGCGCTTCGAAACGTCAGAAAATGAGCCGTTTCAGACGAGAAGAAAAGGCAGAAAAGTTATCTCTGAAATTCCTGGATGAAAACCTGGAGACGAAGAAAACCAGAAATTAAAGTTTTATCTCTTCAAACTGTATCTTAATTCAAAACATGAGAGAAACCTGTCAGATTATGAATCCAGGATCTTCTGTGATGCTGCTGAAGCAAACAACAACCACAGAAGACCATCTGGGGATCGAACCGTCAACCTCACACTCTGGGGAGCTTCTGGAGAAGACGGGCCCAGGATGAACCGTGTGACTCCATGGCCTCCCAGGCTTCATCTTTTCAGGGTTTTTCATTTCACACCTCTGTTTTCTCTGCGGTGCCGGTTTGATCCGGGAGCCTGGTCTGCGCTGAGGCCGCCTCTGCAAACCCCAACAGAGGATTCGTCACGCGGCGTCGCCTTTCACGGCAGCGTCCGTGGCTGGATACGGATATCTGAGGAAAAACACGACGGGGTGAAGCTCAGACTTTACAGACAGACAGCTGCTGTCCTCCAGTTTTTAATTAAACTGAATTTTACACTGTATATATATAAATATATATATATAATTATATAAAAAAAGCCTTGATGTTTACCTGAGCGTATTTATCTGTTAAGGTAGCAGGAATGCGCTAATATGTTACCTCTGTTAACAGCACTCCATGATCTCTGGCTTCTTTAAAGTCAATAATGCTGTAATTTCCCTGTCAGCCGTTGCATTTGCTGCATTTTCTACATGTGAAAAAGGTTGTTTGCAGAGAGGAAGCCGGTACCCTGTGTAAACTTTTGAAGAATAGCTCAAACATTTTTCTCCCAGAGATTGGTTTATAAGTGGAGGTCAGGTCTCCAGTTTTGCTTAATAGAAAAAATAAACGTTTCCATTGTGCTTGGACATGTCCCTGTTAGCAACGTGTTATGTGATGGATTTCCTGCAAATAAAGTTTTGTATTTCGAATCAAGTCAAATCTGGTCAAGTCAGCAGATATTTTCGTTTTCAATCTATTGATTCATCCTTAAAGTTCTTCTAAGCAGGCAAAGAGACCTGGGATGAGTCTAATCAAACCAATGCAAACCTGTACATACCCTATTGCTTTACCATTGAAATATATTTAGTTAGGACTGAAATGGCGGGTTAATTCAAGTTTTAAATTAGGTCTTTGTTTGACAAAGCGTTTCACTTTGTCTTCTATCTTTTGTCTTTTGTCTTTAGGTCAGTTATTTGGCCCTTTGTCAATTAAAAAAAATCAATGAAGTGTTTTAATATGTTCAGAGTTCCTGATGTGTTATCATCTTCTAACTTGGAGCCATTATTGGCTCTCAGCACTCTTCACGGTAAGGTAAGTTTATCTATAAAACACTTTTCAGTAAGAAGACGATTCAAAGCGCTGAAACAGATAAACGTCACAGACAGAGGAATAACAGAAAGCATCGTGTCGTAGTCTGCTGACCCTACAATCTGCAGGATCTGCAGCTAATTTCGTTCTGAACCAGCGGTAGTTCTTTGCTCCATATCGCTACAACGTGAGCGATGACACCCACCAGGATTCTTTATCCGTATACTTTATTTAAACCAGACACACACTGGCTCATGCGTTTAAATGGGGGATATTTAGCAATACTGATGCTCACATTCAAATTATTAACGATTAATGATCAGCATTAACAGCAAACTGAATATTGTTGTTGATGCTAATAATTTAGCATCGTTCCCGTTAGCGGTGCCAAATAATTAGCATTAACAGCAAACTGAATATTGTCGTCAATGCTAATAATTTGGCATTGTTCCCGTTAGCGATGCCAAATGATTAGCATTAATAGCAAACTGAATATTGTTGTTGATGCTAATAATTTAGCATCATTGCCGTTAGCGATGCCAAATGATTAGCATTAACAGCAAACTGAATATTGCTGTTGATGCTAATAATTTAGCATCGTTCCCGTTAGCGGTGCCAAATAATTAGCATTAACAGCAAACTGAATATTGTCGTCAATGCTAATTTAACATCGTTCCCGTTAGCGATGCCAAATAATTAGCATTAACAGCAAACTGAATATTGTTGTTGATGCTAATAATTTAGCATTGTTCCCGTTAGCAGTGCCAAATAATTAACATTAACAGCAAACTGAATATTGTCGTCGATGGTAATAATTTAGCATTGTTCCCGTTAGCGATGCTTAATCATCAGCATTAATATCAAACTGAATATTGTTGTTGATGCTAATAATTTAGCATTGTTCCCGTTAGCGATGCTTAATCATCAGCATTAATATCAAACTGAATATTGTCGTCTATGCTAATAATTTAGCATTGTTCCCTAGCGGTGCCAAATAATTAACATTAACAGCAAACTGAATATTGTTGTTGATGCTAATAATTTAGCATTGTTCCCGTTAGCGGTGCCAAATAATTAATATTAACAGCAAACTGAATATTGTCGTTGATGGTAATAATTTAGCATTGTTCCCGTTAGCGATGCTTAATCATCAGCATTAATATCAAACTGAATATTGTCGTCTATGCTAATAATTTAGCATTGTTCCCGTTAGCGGTGCCAAATAATTAACATTAACAGCAAACTGAATATTGTTGTTGATGCTAATAATTTAGCATTGTTCCCGTTAGCGGTGCCAAATAATTAATATTAACAGCAAACTGAATATTGTCGTCGATGGTAATAATTTAGCATTGTTCCCGTTAGCGATGCTTAATCATCAGCATTAATATCAAACTGAATATTGTCGTCTATGCTAATAATTTAGCATTGTTCCCGTTAGCGATGCCAAATAATTAGCATTAACAGCAAACTGAATATTGTTGTTGATGCTAATAATTTAGCATTGTTCCCGTTAGCGGTGCCAAATAATTAATATTAACAGCAAACTGAATATTGTCGTCGATGGTAATAATTTAGCATTGTTCCCGTTAGCGATGCTTAATCATCAGCATTAATATCAAACTGAATATTGTTGTTGATGCTAATAATTTAGCATTGTTCCCGTTAGCGATGCTTAATCATCAGCATTAATATCAAACTGAATATTGTCGTCTATGCTAATAATTTAGCATTGTTCCCGTTAGCGATGCCAAATGACTAGAACTAACAGCAAACTGAATAGTGTTGTTGATGCCAATTATTTTTGCGTAACTTAGGTTAGCCTAGCCTACAATATGCCTGACTGGATGCATCCTGCTGAGGTTATGATCAAGTTAACTCTGAAATGAATCCATAACTGCTGTCCCTTCACTGACTTAAAGTTTTATCCTTGTTAACATTATGGGTTCTCCTTTCTGTTTCAGCCCTAAATCATCTAAAAAGCTTCTTAACTAAATGCGCTTTTGGCTGTAGAAGCGAATCACTACAGAAGTAAACGAATCTCGGACTTTTAAGGGTCTAAGCCGTGGGAACGAGGATTTAGGAATATTAATAGAGCATAAAGGAGAGAAGCTAAACCTGTTATGATAAATGTTCTGGGAGTGAAAGTCGAGCCTTAAAATCTCCCGTCTGGACTGTTTTCAGCCACTGACACGAACCACCTGGAAAACACCTGGAAAGCTGCCGCTGGAGGTGTTGACTCGGATCAAGCTGAGATTATCCAGAAACCGTGGACCTCAGGTTTGTTTTCCTTCGTTCCGGTTTGGGACCAGGTCCCCTGGAATGAAAGCAGGCAGCTGTAGATCCCTCCTAGTGTCTGCACAGCCCGGCTACTTTCTTTAAAAAGCCTAGATTTAATCCTCCCATCTTCATTCTGTGTTTTAAACACCAATTTATTCCTTTATTATCTCTGTGACGTCGCTTTGCACCTGATGACCTCCGTCCTGCAGCCGTCCTCGCTTCCTGCTTCTTGCCAGCTGAGTTTGATGCAGATTGACGTAATGTGGCCGGATCCCCCCCGACACCCCCTCTCTGTTGCTCTAATTCAAGGCAGGGAGGTGGGGGGGGGGGGGTAGAGGGGTGCTGCACGCTGCTTGTAGGAGAAAAAGAAAACCCCTGAGGGGCTCCATCAACCTCGCAGCTCCTCCCCCATCAGCCCCCCTCCTTCCCTCCACCCCCCTGCATTTAGAGGAGGCTGAGGACATCATCCTGCGCACACGGATCGTTTCTTCCCCTAATTTATGAAAATCTCTTCCACGGCGAAGTATTTCAAACATGCAACACGTCCACCCCGCTGTGGGGGCCGTGGAGGTCGTCCGACCGCGCAGAGACAAAGCAGGCCTCTGAGGGAGTGCTGCAGGAAGCGCTGATCTGCACTCCTGTTTGCTCATAAACAGAAGCAGGGCGGTGGAGATGTCGCACCCTGAGCAGACGACCTCCGCTCAGAAGCATGGCGGTGGCAGCATCGTGCTGTGGGACGGGGAAGCTACCTCCTGAGGGGGTGGGGGGACCCGTTGGAGGCCCGTAGGGATGGTACCGCCTGGACAGAGCCTCCCTCAAACCTCCGGCGTCCCATCTCCAGCCTTCAGAGCTGAATTGACTCGTTACATCTGCCCTCGCCCCGGCGCCCCCCGGTGCACAGGATCAGCGAGGAGCCCTCCTAACGCGGGGGCGGAGCTTCAGGGCCTAGCGGGGCTCCATTCATCGGGGCTGAGGCCTGCCTTTGTCCCGGTGGCAGGTGCTTCTAATCCTGCTGTCAGAATAAGCCTGGACAAGATGTTTGGACAAGCCTGCGCTGAGAAGCCCCTATTCCACGTCATGCTACACAGCCTCCACACATGCACCCAGCCCCCCCTGAGCTCAGACAGGAGATATGAGCCCCGCTGCATAGGGAGGAGACCTCGACCTTCACGCCTTTACATCCTGCAGAAATGTAAAGGCGTTAAGATTTGTTGGGCACAGAGCCAAACCGTGGCGTGAATATCTCGTTCCTGGCTAAACGCTGCTGGACGGCGGCCCAGCGGGTCCAAACAGGAGAGACGTTGTTCGTTAAAACGCCGGCAGCGTTTGTTTGTTTGGTCCGCACACGCTGACTTTAACCTGTTTCCTTGTCTTCAAGCGGTCGTAAAGTTACGTCATGCTGAGTTACTTGTTGACTCGCTGGGTCGACCTGCAGAATTTGGCTGTCGGGTTGAAGCAACAACGAGCTCTCCGTCTCCTTTCAGCGCGTCCTCACCTTCCCTCGGGCTGCGTGTGGACAGCCCGGCCGTCCGGCCTCCATCCCGCTGACGGCTGGAGACGTGACAGAGTCTAAAGGCACTTCTACCTCCACTTCCTCCTCCCCTCCCTCCTTGTTCCTGCTAATAATAATCCATTGATTTTGCCCCCGGGGGTCAAGCACTGGCCTCTAAAGCGTCCTCCTTTGTTTGCTCGGTGCGGTTTGGAGGGCTCGCCCCTCCGTGTGCGGCCCGCTGGGGTCCTGGAGGTCAGGAGGAGATGTCGAGGACCCGTGACGTTCTTCCTCGGCGCTAACCTGGTTTCCGCCTGCCGACGGTGATCTATTTTTGGGTGGGGGTAGGCAGAAGGAGACCGGCGCTGCGTTTTGGATTCCTGGTGGCCCGGCTGCGCCGCCCGAGGTCTCCGCTAACCCAATTTGAGTTGACTTTGCCCGTTGAGGGAGAGAAGTGGCCCGGGGCTACGCGCTGTCATAATTCAAGCAACACAATGGAGCCAGGCCTATCAGGCCCGGCTCGCTCCGCTCCTCTGCAGCTGGAGGGTTCTGGTTTCAGCCCAGCTTTGGACTTTTTACTGCAAATGTACTCCAGAGGTCCCTCAACCTTAAATTTTAGACGCTCCAGCCTTAAAGGCTAAAGGCCTTAAACCCGAGCAGGAATCCTCAAAGCCAAACGTTATCGATGCAAACTCCCCAGATGCCATAGCAAGAGCTGCAATTAGCCTGATTGGGTTAAAGTTTGGGTCAGAGCTGATGTCCGTTTATAAAAAGCCCGATTCAAAATGTCCATAAACAGCAAAATGAAGCCTCTAGATCCAAAGTGTGGCCCGGGGGCCATTTGTGGCCCCTCTGCTGATTTTGTGTGGCCCTCCAACTGAACTGACCTGTTTAATTCAATTAATTCCAGTCAGATTCTAATGCACCAAAGTCTACATTGGAGTAAAAGTCGCCTTGCAATTAAATTAATGTTATTAAAAGACAAATGTTCTGTGTTCTACAGAACATTCGATTAAACATCCAGTTGTAAGATTTGAACTAGTCAATATATATTATTAAGTAGTTTCCATCCGCATAAAGCCACCAGCGCTAAATACAGTTTAATATGTTTTGTTAAAATTATCATATTTTGTTGGGCGTAACCATATTTGTTGTTTATTTTTATTAATTTTTTGGCCCTTGAGCGCTTTAGATTTAACGATTTTGGCCCAGTAACCGAACAGTTTGGACACAGGTGCTCTAGATGATGGTGTTTTCATTAAAAGAAATAATAAAGTGCTTTACGAGCGTTTCCAGCAGACTGTTGTCTAACATCCAGCTGCTCGTTGACTTTGACCCAAATTATTGAACCAAAGCTTGAAAAATAACAGGATGACCTAAATGTTAAGAATATTGTCAAAGATGGATGATTATCAGGATTTACTGTAACAAAAAAAAAGCATTAAAATAATGATTAATGGTTTAACCTAATTTGGGCCTGATTAAAGGAGGACATTAGCAGATAATAAGGTAAAATTAGACATAGAGAGTAAAAACGCTCTTAGACGTTCTTTAGATCCTGAAGGTTCTTCTTTCGCCAAACTCAACCATGAACGTTGTTAATTCTGCGTTTATCGCTAACTAAACCCAACCCAGTAGTTTTATCTCTTTTTTTATAATCAGATTTGTTAGATTTATGATTAGTGGATTAGATCACATCGTTTTTGTTCCTTTTAAACAAACCACTGAGGTTTTCTGCTACTAAACCCAAGTTGGTAAAGAACGTCTCCACCCGTCGGTGTGTTTGTTAGCCTAAAGTGTTTGTGCTGATTTTACTCTCAGCGGTCCAATCAGACTCTTTCTGCTTTCGGTTCTGCGGGTTCTGCAGGTTCTGCCCGGTCTGTGCGGCTCAGCACCGTAACGCTTGGATTCCCGGGATGTGCTCGCTCGGACCAATGAGCCATTGTTGGACTTGGCACGGCTCGGGTCTGCGCCGTGAAAGGCTTTCTGTTGGATGCCCAAGTGCTCATTGTTGGAGGAATTGTGTCCCCCCCCCCCTTAAAAAATGGCATAGAAGAACCCAAAATGCACAATGTTCTGCAAATGACAGCTGCTTAGCTGAAACAAAGGGAGCAAAATGGCTTTTGGTTGCGCTGCCCTTGTTATGCTAATCGCCCCCCCTGCCTGCTCCAAACAAATCAGGAATTCCTTCTTCATTTGGCATTGTTGCCCCCGTGTTCTTCATCACGGCGCTGAAAGTAGCAATGTGGTCCAGTTTGTCCCCCCCCCCTCCCTCCTCCTCTTCCTCTCCCCTCACAGAGAAAATCTCTCGTTTTATTTACCAAACCAGAACCTGTTCCCTACACCTGAGAAACCTTTTTTAAATCTCTCCCTTTCACACGTTGGAGGCTTTATTTTGGCCCCCAGAGGAGGGAGGTGTTCCAGCGCCTCGGCCGCCCGTATTTAGTATGCTAATGTATTCCTGCAGCTAATTCAGCACCAGAACGGACAAACAAAACCCAGCGATGAGTGAAAAGGATCGGGGTTTGGGCGCAGACTAATGACCAGCAGATTAATCAGAGGGACACGTGGACGGGGACCGCGTCAGGGCGGAAGCTGTCCGCGGCGCCGAGGAGGCCGGTCCGTCCACTCTGCACGTGGCAGGACCAGAACCGACGCAGACCTCAGGTTTACGCCGGTCCAGTTGGACCAGGATGTGCCGGCCTTCGCCGTGCCGGGACGTTAAAGCATTGGAGCGGCGCTGCTGGGCTGACAGCATGCCAGCAGGGTTCTGGAGACGTTTGGAGAACCGTCTCAGCCTTAGACATGAAAACACACAGAGATTAGTTAATTAAGATCCAGATTAGGCTTCGTTCATTTAGTTCTGGTTCATCAGATGTTGTGACGGGTGTAGTTTAGGTTTAAAGATGATCTAAAACGTGTCTATTTAAAGCAAGCGGTTCTGAGCTGTGATTGGTTAATTAAAGCTGAGCCACTCATATTTGAGCTTAAGAACACAAAATGGTTGTTACTTCATCTGATTTAAGGCTTCTTTATGCTGAACACACATCCGTTTCATGTCAAAATCAGACGAGCGGACACGTCTACAGCGTTTATGCTCCATGAGGCTTTTCCTCCGAAACGGCTCCGTCCTCCTGGACTCTAGAGGGCAGCGTAGCGCTCCTACGCAAATGTTCTCCACCGGCAGAAGTGGAGAACATTTGCTGTTTCCAACATTTTGGAGCTTTCTTCCAGGAGTGACGGCCGTTTCTGTCCAATTTGTTGCTCACGGCGATCTTTTTAAGAACGAATCATAAAGATGTTTACATTTATATGCTCGTCGGCCATGTTTTTTTCTGCGTGGGACTGCACGTGTAATTTTCCTGGCTGTGCGGAGCAGGAACCTTTGGCCAAAATGACGTAATATGGCAGCGCGGCGCCTTTAAAAGTCACCTGAACTGGACCGAACCAGAACTCAGACCGGACGCTAAATGCTATCGAGTGGGCTGTGGTTAGCTTGAACTGGATCGGGTCGTACTGGGATGAACGGTACGTTGATTAAGAAGTTTATCTGACATAAACAGGAAAAAAATTCTCTCTTTTTGACAAATGATAATGATTTGAGTCGTAGTAACTTGAACTGGACCGAACCAGAACTCAGACCGGACGCTAAATGCTATCGAGCCGGCTGTGGTTAGCTTGAACTGGATCGGGTCGTACTGGGATAAACGGTACGTTGATTAACACGTTTATCTGACATAAACAGGAAAAAAATTCTCTCTTTTTGACAAATGATAATGATTTGAGTCGTAGTAACTTGAACTGGACCGAACCAGAACTCAGACCGGACGCTAAATGCTATCGAGCCGGCTGTGGTTAGCTTGAACTGGATCGGGTCGTACTGGGATAAACGGTACGTTGATTAACACGTTTATCTGACATAAACAGGAAAAAAATTCTCTCTTTTTGACAAATGATAATGATTTGAGTCGTAGTAACTTGAACTGGACCGAACCAGAACTCAGACCGGACGCTAAATGCTATCGAGCCGGCTGTGGTTAGCTTGAACTGGATCGGGTCGTACTGGGATAAACGGTACGTTGATTAAGACGTTTATCTGACATAAACAGGAAAAAAATTCTCTCTTTTTGACAAATGATAATGATTTGAGTCGTAGTAACTTGAACTGGACCGAACCAGAACTCAGACCGGACGCTAAATGCTATCGAGCGGGCTGTGGTTAGCTTGAACTGGATCGGATCGTACTGGGATAAACGGTATGTTGATTAAGACGTTTATCTGACATAAACAGGAACAAAATTCTCTCTTTTTGACAAATGATAATGATTTGAGTCGTAGTAACTTGAACTGGACCGAACCAGAACTCAGACCAGACGCTAAATGCTATGAAGCGGGCTGCGGTTAGCTTGAACTAGATCGGGTCGTTCTAGTTCAAACGGTACGTTGATTAAGACGTTTATCTGATATAAACAGGAAAAAAATTCTCTCTTTTTGACAAATGATAATGATTTGAGTCGTAATAACTTAAACTGGACCGAACCAGAACTCAGACCAGACGCTAAATGCTATCGAGCGGGCTGTGGTTAGCTTGAACTGGATCGGGTCGTTCTAGTTCAAACGGTACGTTGATTAAGACATTTATATGACATAAACGGGAACAAAATTCTCTCTTTTTGACAAATGATAATGATTTAAGTCGTAGTAACTTGAACTGGACCGAACCAGAACTCAGACGGGACGCTAAATGCTATCGAGCGGGCTGCGGTTAGCTTGAACTGGATCGGGTCGTACTGGGATCAACGCTACGCTGATTAAGACGTTTATCTGACGTAAACAGGAACAAAATTCTCTCTTTTTGACAAATGATAATGATTTAAGTCGTAGTAACTTGAACTGGACCGAATCAGAACTCAGACCGGACGCTAAATGCTATCGAGCGGGCTGTGGTTAGCTTGAACTGGATCGGATCGTTCTGGGATGAACGGTACGCTGATTAAGACGTTTATCTGACGTAAACAGGAACAAAATTCTCTCTTTTTGACAAATGATAATGATTTAAGTCGTAGTAACTTGAACTGGACTAAACCAGAACTCAGACCAGACGCTAAATGCTATGAAGCGGGCTGTGATTAGCTTGAACTGGATCGGATCGTTCTAGTTCAAACTGTACGTTGATTAAGACGTTTATCTGACATAAACAGGAACAAAATTCTCTCTTTTTGACAAATGATAATGATTTAAGTCGTAGTAACTTGAACTGGACCGAACCAGAACTCAGACGGGACGCTAAATGCTATCGAGCAGGCTGCGGTTAGCTTGAACTGGATCGGGTCGTTCTAGTTCAAACTGTACGTTGATTAAGACGTTTATCTGACATAAACAGGAACAAAATTCTCTCTTTTTGACAAATGATAATGATTTAAGTCGTAGTAACTTAAACTGGACCGAACCAGAACTCAGACCAGACGCTAAATGCTATGAAGCGGGCTGCGGTTAGCTTGAACTGGATCGGGTCGTTCTAGTTCAAACTGTACGTTGATTAAGACGTTTATCTGACATAAACAGGAACAAAATTCTCTCTTTTTGACAAATGATAATGATTTAAGTCGTAGTAACTTAAACTGGACCGAACCAGAACTCAGATGGGACGCTAAATGCTATCGAGCGGGCTGCGGTTAGCTTGAACTGGATCGGGTCATTCTAGTTCAAACGGTACGTTGATTAAGACGTTTATCTGACATAAACAGGAACAAAATTCTCTCTTTTTGACTGATTGGAATGAATGAATTGGACAATGTTTGGTATTTTTCTCATTGACATGAATAAAACAAAGTAACCGGGAGCAAAGTGGAGCGGACTGAAATGGATTTGCTTCAACCGGACTGGATATATCTAAGGGATTGAGTCCGGTAACGGCCTTTCAGCCCACCGTTGATCTGAATCTCGCCGTTCCTGCCTGGGTTTCTGACCAAACGAGCTCCTTTAGACCAGAGATCGGGTCCAGCTCAGCTTCTGGGGACCCTCTGAGTTAGAATCGCTTGGCCCGGCTCCCTGCTCATCATCACTCTCCTCCAGTCGGTCGGAGCCAACATTTTCTGTTGTTCTTTTTGTTCCGAGGTGCGTTTTTTTTTTTGGTGAAAGTTTGAGTTTCACTTTGTCCCCGGTCTGTTTTCAGGCCATTTAGGCTCGTTGCTGAGCACTGAAAGAGACGGACAGCACTCGCCCCTCGCTCAGGGCAAATTAAGCTGCCGCAGCACGCCCGTCGCCCCATTGTTGGCCGCCCGGGGAACCGGCCGCTTGGTATTCCCGGCACAGATTGGCTCTAAACTTTGCTGTGTGCAGTAGGAACCCGGCTCGCTGCCATTGCAATTCTCCCCCCTTTGCCTTTCTAACTCAATCTTCGCACTGTGCCCTCACCACCCGCTCCCCTTCCTTCATGTCCGTGCCTTTCCGCTGGCTCCGGCCCCAGAGAACATCTTGTTCTTGTTACTCTGAGATACAGGAACGATCCCGTTTCGTGAAAACACGCCGACTACTGTGCATGCGAGCCAGAGCAAGGTGGAAATCAGTCATCTGGAGGCCATGCCGGGCGCTGACGCACCGCCGCAGACCCGGTGGCATTTCCTTCATGCCGCTGACCGGACTGTATATTTGTTTAGGTCCTCCTGATCATCAAAGGCGGCGCAGAGCCGTCTCACCTGCGTTCTCATGAAGCGCTGCCTTTCATACGAGCGCTGCAGCTGGTTTGTGTCCCGGCTTTCAGGCTTGATTAGAAGGCGGCGGAGAGGAGGCCCGCTGCCGCGACCTGATTGGGAGAGTCACCTCTGATGGAGATTTATTCCCCCGACGGGACGAGGCCGCGGCGCTGTTTGGGCCTCAGCTCCTTCGGCCTTCGTCGTGTGGAGAGACGGGACGACTTTTCACAAGATGAACTGCTTTTCTTTAAACGCTGTCCGTATAAGAAGAGGACTTTATGTTAATAATGCCGACATTAAAGCAAAAACAGTAAAGCCAGCATTGTTATCGTTGTGACGGGGACATTAAACAAGTTAATTTCAGGTTAAATTCATTTCTTGTAAACAGCCAATGGTTGCCCAAAGTAAATATCCAGAAGAAATGATCTGTAAGGCGATCTTAAAGCTTCCTGAATTTCATTAGATTTCCTAACGAGCCCTCCTCAGAGTAAGGATGCTCTGATTCAGAGCCTCTACTCAAGGAGACATCGAGAAGGGTCACGTTTAAAGATTCAGCCTCTCTTAGTCTTTACTCTAAGTTTCTACAGATGTTCTGAGAGGCTCTCATCGTGCATGTCCCAGTTCTGAACGGAGAAAAAGCTGCGGTTTCATGAGAAAAGGCCACGGTATTGTCTCCATTCATCCTCAGACTGTAGAAAAAGAGTTTCGCCGTGTCTGTAGTGGTTCTCTAACTCTGGTACGTGTCGTTCCCCAGACTCCCCGCTGGTGCTCAGAGCAAATATCACTGTCAGCTGTTTACAACTTAAACACAGAACCACCGCTGGGACGACCGCTGGAGACTGAAACGGGTCAAAAGGAACAAGGAAGATCTCCCTGTGAGGCGTGTGCCGCGGGAACCTTTATGCCACCATGTTGGAGGAGCGTTTCAGCGGATAAACGGGACTTTATGCCGGCAAACCCAGAGGAAAACGCTCAGCATTTAGACATGTCAATGCCAGGTGTTGATAAACTAAGAAAATTCACCCTAACCTTTAAAGAAATCCCATCAAAGTCCTGTAAAAGGATTCGTCCTGACACCGCGCTGTCTCTAAGGATGTCAGCTGCACATTGGAGAGAAACGTTGTGGTGAAGCTTTGAGTAACAACAGAAGCATCGGTCAGGGAGGTGGCAGCAAACCAAAAAGGCCTTTTATACGTACAGAAAAGTTCTGTGTGAGTCGATATGAACCGTATATGCAGCAGCAGGATGCTCTGCAGCGCTGAACGGTCCGTATGATGGTGCAGATAGTAGTTACCCAGACCAACAGAGTTCACAGGGGCGTGTAAAGTGGTTATTTTGTCTTAGGACGTGTGGAAGGAAGCTGTTGGAGGAATTGGGTGGACAGTCAAGGTTGGGGGTGGGAGGGTCTTTATGGTTGTCTGAGCCCTGGTCAGGCAGTGCCTGCCAGCAGCGTCATGGATGGAGGGAAGCGTCTGAGGCGTTGCAGGCCCCAAACCGGACGGCGATGCAGCTGCTCAGTGCGCTCTCTACGATGAGAGTCAGAGAACAGATGCTGCTGTGCTTGCTTCTCAGGAACAGAGGTGTGGAGGGACCAGGTCAAAGTGTCTGGGATCTACACCTGACTCGCTCCACTGCAGCGTCGTTGGTGAGGCCTGTTCACTGATAAGACGCTGATTGTGTCTAAAGCTGAGCTGAAGTCCAGAAACAGCAAACATGTGTGAGCGTTCTCCTGGTGTTCTAGGCTCAGATGGAGAGGGATAAGATAAGATAGTCTTTATTGATCTCACAATGGAGAAATTCACTCGTCACATCGGCTCATACAAGAAGGTGCAGAGTAGGGAAGGTGCATTCAGTTATATACAGTGAATCTTCATATATACAATGGATCAGAAAGAATACCAAAAAAATACAAAAAAGGAAATAGGAATGGGCATATGATGTCTCATTTACATTCTTAGTGGTATATATATATATATATATATATATATATATATATATATATATATATATATATATATATATATATATATATATATATATATATATATATATAAAAACATATCTATATATATAAAAACATATCTATATACTTAAATATATACATATATCTATGCGCCTACATACGTACGTACCTACGCGTATATATGTGCATATACATTGTATACATTTGTACATTTGTACAGGGTTTCCACATGCAAACATCCACTGGGGGTTCTAGACCAAACTTAGCATGGGGGCCAGAACAAAAGATTGGGGGGGGGGGGACTTAACAGGTCAACATTTCTTCGTTTAATGTATTAAGTAGGCCAAAGAGCCAATTGTGGCTCTGGAACTGCAGGTTGCAGACCCCTGATCATTTCTCAATACAGCGGGAGCTTAACGTAAAACAGCTTAATTTTTAATTATTGTTATTTCTTTTATATATATATTTTTTATTATTTTGTTATTTAATTATTTAGTAAAAACATAAACGAAAAAAATACAACTGATCCAAATGACCAGTCAGTCAGTCACGGTATCTTTGTCAGCATTTATCATCCTAAGAAAATTAATATCATGTTTTTAGTACAGGGGCCATAGGAGGCACAGGCCCCTGCTGGCCCCCGTTTAGAACCGCCCCTGCAAACATCTGAGCCAGACGCGAGTCTTTAGAAGACGCGTAGGTGTTTGTCAGATACTCCTGTAGAAAGACAGAAAGCTGCACTGACTTAGGAGAAGCAGTCAAAAACACTCGTGGTGGTAGCCTCAGTCAGAGTCAATTCTCAGAGTAACCAAAGCTAACGACTGACAGGAAGGAGCGTCTCTGGAGAGGGTCCACAGTCCTGGATCTTCTCTGATGCTCTCTTCTCTCCAGCTTTTCTACCAGGGTGGTGTTAGAAGAAGGTTCTCTCAGTGTCTGACAATCCGTGTCAGTCATGATCCGGCTGCTCTCAGATGCCTGGTGTCGTAAAATGTTCTGGTATTTCAGCGAGGCCACGCTCTCTAAGGAAGTCTGTGAATGACCCGTCCTCTTTTAGTTCTAAAATATAAATGTCAAATGTTGGATTTAGATCATTTTTCAGTGCATTAAACATGAAACGACTGCGTTAAAAGACGGACTGATGCGTCCTGGCTGTGTTGGACGTCTCTGTTAGTCCGCTGATGCCAGACGTTGCTGGTATTTCCTGCCGGCTGTGAAGGGTTTAAGGTGTGGATTAGTCGCCGGGCGCTGGAGGGAAAACCTTCAGCTGGTTTCCAGGTCGCTGCTGAACGCCGTTACGGGAGGAATCCGCCTCTCTTTGCCTCTCATTCATCCACCCGGGGGGACCCTGATCGACGGTCTGAGTGATGGACAGAGCCCGAGGCGGAGACACTGCCCCAGTGTTTGGAGCACAGCCGCTCTGTTCAGGCCCCACAGGGGGCCACCCGGGCCCCCAGAGCCCCGCAACAAATCTCCCAATTGTGTTCCCAACGCTCACCAGAAACATGCCACATGATCCTTATCGGGCTGCCTTTAAAGTAAATATACACCCTGACCATATATTACCATAAATTACTGCGGTGTATCGGGCCTGATGGTGATTGCAGCTAAACGCTTTCTCCTGAAAAACACTCTGTGTGTGTGTGTTTCTGTGTGTGTGTGTGTGTGTGTGGAAAAGGAGTTAAAGGGCCGCCGTCTTTGCCAGTATTTGTTCAACTTGCCTCCAATGAGATCTCATGGTCCGGGTGGGATTTGTATGAACACAAGCTGTGAGTGATGTCATTCATTCAGCGGCGACTCGGCGCTTTAATAGCCGCCGTCTTGAAACGCTGCCATCCCTCCTGGAGAATACTGTGACACTGTGTGTGTGTGAGAGAGAGAGAGAGAGGCTTTCTTTATTTGCCCTAATGTTAGCACGTGCTATTACCGGGTCAGTTAGTAATTAAAAAATGCCCAGAAACAATTAGCCCGCTGCTCTCTGGCTCAGCGTGGGGTTGGCCACGATTCGTTGTGGAAGTGTTTCCATGCAGTCATGGCATGAGCCGGTCATATAAAGCAATAAGGCTTTTTATTTTTAAGAGCTAGTCTGACGCTGCTTTGCATTATTGTTATTAGACATTCACGAACGGATGAAACTTTGAAAGTCAAATGCTGAAAGAGTCCATAACCTTCTCTGCTGTGTGTTTGCTGTGAGAAACTGTCTAAAGCTTGTTGGTGAGGTTTAAACAGTGAGTTTTATTGGCTCAGTATTAACAAACATCAGAGGCATACCTCAGGGCTTGGTGTTAGGGGCCCGTTTTCTTCAAATAGTGTCTTCAATGTTTATCCACAAAAAGTGACTTTGCATTTTCAGCCTCGTAGTTTTTCTTTTATCTGACAAACTGCGTCATGTCCACGGCGTTCTGTACAACTTTAAATATTTTGTTTGGTTTGCTCCTGACTGTTGAAGTGAGAGTGAACCAGGGATTTACAGAGGTGTCGTAAACGTGTACGACTGTACTTTCTGCGGAGGATGAGGAGAGCCCGCCCATCCTCACGACTTTCTACAGAAGCACCATAGAGAGCATTGTGACCAGCTGTCTCTCTGTGTGGTGCGGAGGCTGCAGTGCCTCCGACTGGAAGAACGTGAGGAGAGTGGTGAGGACAGCAGATGTTTATGCTCCACTTATCTGGAACAAACTTCCAGAAAACTGTAAAAGTGCAGAAAGCCTGAGTTCCTTTAAATCAAGATTAAAAACACATTTGTTTAGGATTGTCTTCAACTGTTCTAGTTAACTGAATCACCACTTTTTTGTTCTATTTTCTATCTACATTTTATTCCTACTTGCTTTTATTCTGTTTTAATTTGCTATATTTTAATCATGTAAAGCACTTTGCATTGTCCTTGTACTGAATTGTGCTATATAAATAAATTTGCCTTGCCTTGCCTTGCCTAGCAGAAGGGATCATCGGGGCTCCTCTTCCCTCCATTAAAGACGTTTCATCTCAGCGCTCTGTGTCCCGAGCCCGTAACATCATCAGGGACCCCTCACACCCCCACCATAGACTATTCTCCCTGCTGCCTTCTGGAAAGAGGTTCCACAGCATCTGCTGCAGGTCCACCAGGTTCTGCAAAACCTTTTTCCTGCTGCCATCAGACTGTTTAACTGCTGAAGCTATAACTGGACTCTGTACCACATGTGTCCTGCATTGTTTACATTTCAATTGCTGTACTGTGAATTCATTGCTGCACTTTATCCTGGAATTCTATCCTGTAAAGTTACTTTATTCTGAAATCCACTGCAATTCACTGAAATTTTCAAGCTGTATGCAAACGAAATTTCGTTCTGTACGCAATCTGTGCATGCAAAATGACAAATAAAGTTTGTCTAAGTCTAAGTGTCCAAACAAGCGGAGGACATTCAAAACATTTACCAAGTTCACCCTGAAAACAGACCAAAAGATGCTAGAAGTAGTGTCCGCCAGCCCTAAAATGTCTAAACGGGCTCTAGAACATGCTACTGTTGACGACATGAAAGAAGGAAACAGTCAGCATTAGAAAGCTGTTGAGCAACGGGAGCCGACAATATCGAGATTATTGAGCGTTCAGACTAAAAAAATCCAATACGCATCCGACTTACTACCACATGTGGAAGTGGGACAAATCGGATGGTTTTAGGGGTGAAAAGATGGCTGACTGCCATGAAAAAGACGGATGTGGGTCTCATTTGGACCAAAAAATCAGATTTGGGTCAACGTAGCGTAAATCCGTAGATACCAGAGTAGAGGAGATGCGTGGCACCGACCGTGGGAACCAGGAAGTGTCCATCGTGAGTTGGACCAATCACCAGAGGCTGTTTGAAGACCGTCTGTAGAAAACAGTGACGATGACCAAGAGCATACCGGTAAATGGACCCACTGAGAATCAGGAGCTAGCCAGCCATGGGCCTAGTTAAAGGCCGGATCCTGATCTTCCTGAGAAGCTCTGAGAACGGGTTTGTCGTTCAGAGCGGGGCAAACATTCCTCAAACTGCTAAACGGCTACAGGAAGCGTCTCTCTGGTCCACATTTTGAGAGTTTACCCGTAATTAAATCACTTTCTCACCCAGAGACAAACAGAATCACACAGTTAGACGATGGTGTGGTTTAAATATATCTGGTTTGTGATCATTTCTTGAGGATAGGACAATATTTAATGGTGTTTATCCGGCTTTTCTCACAGGCTTTAATCGTTTAAGTCTCCTAAACGTCTAGAAACACTTTAAAACTCATTTATTAACCTCTAACCTGTCATTCCCGTTCAGATCTGGTAAAGCAGCTGAAATATTCCCGGGAACAGACCAACGGTGGCCTAAGCAGCTCAGATTCGTGTGTTTTTCTGCTGAACTAAGCCTCTTCGTACGTCTCACACGTCTTCTCATCATGACCTGAGTCATTTTGTGGAAAATCAATCTTTCAGCGGCTCTTCCTATAGCCGGGTCCTGCGAGGCGAGCTGAGACAGCCACCTCGCTGCTTTCCAGCTAATAATCTACCAAGTGTGCGGTCATAAAGAAATGATTCAGCTCCAAATCCCCGCGTTAAGACGATAATGAGGCTTTTTACTCCTGCACAAATTCAGCTAAGCCTCTTAATTACACGAGCGCCGCATTCTTGGGCCGACCGGCTTCTTAACCGATGAAGTAACTCATACCAGGAGATTAAGCGACTGGGAGGCCTTGACCTCCGGCGGGACGGTCTGTTGGTCACCTCTGATGAGGCGAGGTGGCCAACACACCCTGATCCCCGGCCAGGCCGAGGCAGACGTGCGCTCCGTCCAGCGGTAACGAGCGCAGCGTTGGTTAGGAACCAGGAAGCGGCGGTGGGGTAATGTTTCCAGGCTCTGACAGGTTGACAGGAGGAGGACTGAGGAGAAGCAAGCGGCGCTTAGCGGCCCTGAACCTCGCATGGTTGTTAGTGTCTGGTGTCAGGCTTTGGGCCAGGGCTTTTGTTTTGCCGTTCGGTAGGCGACAGACGACCGTTGCTCAGGATTCAGACATCAGGACACGATGACGCGGCTCTGTGTCGGTGAAAACAGGCACCGACAGCCCGGGGGAACCAGAACCGTTCTCCAACGACGCTCTGGAGAGCCTCCGCCCTGCTCCCCAGCATGGGCTCAGTTCGTTAGGGTTCCTGCACCGCTGTCTCACTAGGTGCAGGTCTGGACTTTGACTAGGCCATGTTGGAGCTGGGCTGTGGTTTACAGAGCAGCCCCCGACCATCATTCCTCCACCACCATGCTCCACCCTTTGAACGAGGGGCTTCTGCTCCGGTCCTGTCTGCTCTGGCCAGTGTGGTCCGGCGTCTTGACCTTTAACCTTTAACCTGTAGAGTCTGAGGCGGAGCTGCTGGTTTCTGGTCTTTTCTCTGGGCTTCCCGCTCTGACGTCGGGCTGAACCCGCTGCGACGTCCACCTTGGGAAGGTTGACAACCGGCTGAGATGTTCTCCTCTCTGGAGGACCTCAGGTGGTCTGGAGATGACCTTTGAACCCTTCCTGAAGACGATGGGCAGTAGCAGCTCATCACAGCCTGCTATGATTTTAATAGAGACATTTTTACCCTGCTGGTGGCGCTCCAGGCGCCGTCACCACTGAGAAAAGCTGATGTTTGTCCCGTTTTCAAACCAACTACAGCCTCTGCTGCTCGTTATGGTGAAGAATCTTCACGACTACCCAGAGACAGATACAAACCAAAATGATCTCATCTATAACGTGCCTGCAGCACTCTGTCCCGATGGAGGACAAAAACGGGGTAAAACGTGTTGTTTTAAGTGGAAACTGCTGCTTCCATCAACAGGTTTGACTTTGATGACCGTGACAGCTGTCGGGTCGGACCGGTTCGCCCAGATTTCCAGGTCCTGATTGTTTTCTTTCTCATCCTTATCTTTTGTTCGCGCCAGCGGAGGAAAAGTCGGAGCGCAGCAGAGGAGTCTGAGCTCTTAGCGGCTCCCGGCTGATTTAGCCGAGCCTCTTTTGTCCGCCCGCTGATGAGCACCTTCTCCCGTCGGCTCGCACCCTTAAATTCCTGCGGTCCTCTGGTATAAGGCCCCCCCTCTGCCTCCCCATCCATCAGACCGGGCCTGACGCCGGCACGGCAGCAGGCAATCAGGGACTCAATCAGCGAGGGACCTGCGGAGAAAAGAGGGACCCTAAAAGAGAGAGAGAAATAAGGTAAAAGCCACTCCTGGAACAAAGCGATCAGCCTTTATTCAGAGGGCTTAGCCTGGAAACAAGACCCAACCTGCAGCCCCTGCACAACATCTGCCAAGGCCCGGCTAGTCTCTCACATGACAGCGCCTGGAAAATTATTGATGTAAGCCTGAAGAGACATGTGGCCTGATTTAGATAATAGACGTGCTTTTTCCCCCTTTTTTTTTTAAATCCTGCTCAATTATTCAAACATTTGGAGTGAGAACAATGCCTAATTGGGAGTTACCAAGAAAAGCAAACTGTGCCCCATTGTGCCTTTTTTTTGCAACTTGCTCTGTCCCACTTTTCTGAGGCACAACAGCGAACAAAAAGGCAGAGAGAATGGAGACGGGGGGGGGAGTGGGGGGGTGAATGCAGGGACAAACAGGTGTGAAAACCTGAAGGACCGTGTTGCTTGGAGGCTGCAGGTCACGCTGTGTTTTCGTCCCTGAGCCGTGATTGCCGGCGCCGTGGTGCTGGTGGTGCGCCCGTCCCTGACCTAGAAACGGGGATCAGCATCAGGCGTAATCAGCCCACAAAAATGGCAGCCGGCTCCCCGTAACGCTGGGAATGAGCAAAACGCCATTAGATTAGCGCCATGAATAGTCATGACCGCCCCTTCTGCGGGGAGGCGTATTCTAATGAGGCTCCTGAATATTCATGACGGGAGGGAGCCGGGTCGGGGCGGTGGCGCCGGGGCACGGGGGCGGCTGGACGCCCGGCGGACTCAGCCGGCCATCTGGAGCGTTTAGGGAGCACAATGCCGCCGCGGCCCCCGGACCCATAATGAAGTACAAGATGAGTTCCGTGTTGTGGCGCCGCTGCGTTTCCCCACCGCTGGGCCCGCAGGCTTTCATGTGTCGCCGAAAAGTTTGTACCCCAACGAGAAAGCACAAAAGTCAGATGTTCCTGGACATCTTTTCACTTTAAGTTGATACTTTTGCTCAGTTTTGCCGACAGAAATGTAGAGGACAGACTTTGCGTTTGACCGCTGGTTAAAAACTGGACCTGGACATTTTTCTGTTTAGAAACCGGACCGACTTTTAGAAGTTAGCTTCTACCGTTAGCCGCTAAAAGGCGTCTGGAGGCTAACCGAGCAGACATCGATCAGGTCAGATGTTCCTGGACTTCTTTTCAGTTTAAGTTGATATTTTTGCTCAGTTTTGTCGACAGAAATGTAGAGGACAGACTTTCTGTTTGACCGCTGGTTAAAAACTGGACTTGGACATTTTTCTGTTTGTAAATCGGACCGACTTTTAGAAGTTAGCTTCTACCGTTAGCCGCTGAAAGGCATCTGGAGGCTAACTGAGCCGACATCGATCAGGTCAGATGTTCCTGGACTTCTTTTCAGTTTAATTTGATATTTTTGCTCAGTTTTGCCGCCAGAAATGTAGAGGACAGACTTTCTGTTTGACCGCTGGTTAAAAACTGGACTTGGACATTTTTCTATTTGTCAACCGGACCGACTTTTAGAAGTTAGCTTCTACCGTTAGCCGCTGAAAGGCATCTGGAGGCTAACCGAGCCGACATCGATCAGGTCAGATGTTCCTGGACTTCTTTTCAGATTAAGTTGATATTTTTGCTCAGGTGTGCCGACAGAAATGTAGAGGACAGACTTTCTGTTTGACCGCTAGTTTGTAAACCAGCAGTTTTAGAAGTTAGCTTCTACCGTTAGCCGCTGAAAGGCGTCTGGAGGCTAACTGAGCCGACATCGATCAAGTCAGAACCGGACCTCCAGGCTGGAGCAACCCAACCAGAGACGAACATTTTGTTGCTTCTTTGTTTTCTTTCAGGCCTAATTTTGCGTCTGAACACGTTGGTTCTGTTTGACTCGCAATTCTTCATGGTTAGTGGATCCTCTGCTGAACTGGGTCAGTCCTTCATTCCCTAGAAACCAGCCAGCAGAAAACACATCACTCCATCAGTTGCGTTTCCACTGACCAACACATTTTTTTTACTAATTACGAAAATAAATTTGCTTAATGGAAACACAGCGTTTTTGCAAACACTCCTACTTTTCGCTAAATGTTTTTTTGTGCTAGGATAAGGTGTTTTTTTCAGTCAAGTCCACATTGGTATATTTCACAAAACTGCATCACACGAGTCACGTGATCAACAACCGGATGTTACTACAGGTGAAATAGACAAAGAAGACGACAACAGGAAGTAGCAGCGGCATGTTTGGATTTGCGAGGCGACGGCGAGTTTTTACGTTTAGTTCATGACATTATTATTATTATTATTATTATTATTATTATTATTATTATTATTATTATTATTACGGACATGTTAGATTCTAAACAGCGGAGAAATGCGAGCGTTTACCGAGATCTTGAAGCGGCCATGACGGTTCCACAAACGCTGAAACAGAAATACCTGCCTGGCGGAAAAGATAAAACTTGTTTCAAACACCTCATGAATGAGATAATCGCGTGAATAAACATCTTAACGTAGGATTTTAATCGCATTTCTTATTTAATGGAAACATGTCTGTAGCTTTGGATGAGTCAGGGTGGGCAGAACTGCATCTGGATGGTTGCAGAAGCGTGTTACTCTAGAATCTATAGATCTAGAATCTATAGATCTGTGGTGAGGTCTGGGCGCTTTAATGGGATTTCTACTGTAATGATTCCTGCCGGGGAATATCCACATCCTGGCATTCGGTCTCATGTTCGGGACTTTTGCTGTTACCAAACTTTGTTTGGGATCATTCTGGCTGTTTTGACTAATCCGGGGGCGGCGGTTGTTGTGACTGTGGCTTCTCCTGGAGTGGTGGAAACATTCCCATGTGACTCAGCTCCTAAACTTAGCTCGGCCATGAAGTATGGGGCCCTTGATGCAGGACGCCCGCGCTGACAGCCGGCGTCTCGGAGATCTGAGGAGCTGTGGGTGAAGTGGAATGCCTGAGGCGTGAGTCAGGAGGCGTCGGGCCGTGGGACGCTGAGGTGTGGACCAACACCTGGGTCCTCCCAGAGGAGATGATTCAATGGGGAGATGTGAAAGAAGCTCTAATACCGGGCCTGAAGCCCACGCTTCCAGCTTAGCGTTCCTGGTCCATTTAATCAGCCAGACCAGACACATTCAGTTCACTTTGCTGAGGCCAATTCACTCATTTTAAGCTCTAATATGCTTAAATTTAAGCCTTTCGCTGTCAGAGTCCAATTCAGTCCCACTTATTTCCCACAGTACAACCTGACCCGGTAGAGCCACGGTCCAGTTCACTTCAGTTCAGTTGGATTTATTCCTCCGGTGAGAAAAAACACACCACGGTTCAATCCAGTTCAGTTTATTATTTCCATTTAAATCTAAGTGAAGGTTGATCCAGTCCCACCCACACAGAGCTCAGTTCAAATCCGGTCCACTTCATTTTAAACCGTCCTGTTCAGTTCGTCTAGTCTGACATATCTGAAATAAATTCTGTTGAAATATATTACGTTTTATACGTCACAATTCAGTCGTTTCCAATTCAACACAACAGAAATAACCCTATTCGTATACTATTGTTTACAGTTCAGTTAATTTTTAATGGGTCTTTAAAATCCAACTTGTGTGACATGGTCCAATTCAATCTGGTTCGTTACAAACGGCCCAGTTCAAGTAAATTCATTTTATTCAGTTCATAGCATAAATTAAACCCAGTGCACTCAGATTCAATCAATAGAACACGATTCAATCTGGTTTCTATTGTATGGCCCAGGTCCAATTCATTTTATATGTTTCAATTTGTCCCATTAATTCCAATTTATTAGTTTTAATTCAGTTCACTTCAGTCCGCTTCATTTTAAACTGTCCCATTCAATTTGACTAGTCTGACGTGTCTGAAATAAGTTCAGTTGAAATATGTTACATTTTATACGTTACAATTCAGTCGTTTCTAATTCAATCCAACAGACTCAGGCTCAGAAATGAATCTGTTTATTTACCATTGTTCAATTCAGTGCAATTCATTTTTACTGATCCTTTAAAATCCAACTTGTGTGACATGGTCCAATTCAATCTGGTTCGTTACAAACGGCCTAGTTGAAGTAAATTTGTTTTATTCAGTTCATAGCATAAATCAAACCCAGTACACTCAGATTCAATCAATAGAACACAATTCAATCTGGTCTCTATTGTATGGCCCAGGTCCAATTCATTTAAAATTTTCAATTTGTCCCATTAATTCCAATGTATTAGTTTTAATTCAGTTCACTTCAGTCAGCTTCATTTTAAACCGTCCTGTTCAATTTGACTAGTCTGACATGTCTGAAATAAATTCAGTTGAAATATATTACATTTTATATGTTACAATTCAGTCGTTTCCAATTCAATCCAACAGACTCAGGCTCAGAAATGGTCCTGTTTATTTACCATTGTTCAATTCAGTGCAATTCATTTTTACTAATCCTTTAAAATCCAACTTGTGTGACATGATCCAATTCAATCTAGTTTGTTACAAACGGTCCAGTTCAAGTAAGTTAATTTTATTTAATTCATAGCATTGTCTACTTTATAACTCCTACATAAAGTTAAACCAAGTACACTCAGATTCAATCAATAGAACACGATTCAATCTGGTCTCTACTGTATGGCCCAGGTCCAATTCATTTAAAATTTTATAATTTGTCCCATTAATTCCAATTTATTGCTTCTAATTCAGTCCAGTGCCTTCAGACTTAGAAATAAACCCAACGGCATACAGTCCAATTCAATACAATTAGTTTTTTCTGGTCCACTTCAGTTTGATTCGTACCATACGGTCAGATTTAAAGGCTCATATCAGTGCAGCTGCTTTAATTTGGTCCATTTAGATCCAAATAATTTTGTATTTTTTTGGTTTAATCCAAAATATTCCAGACAATCCAGTTTGCTCCAATTCATTTCATCCTGATCCGCTCAGAATCAAACCCAGAAGAGTTCAGTTCAGTCCAGGTATCCAGCTTAATGACATTTAATACAAGAAAAACATGTAAGAAAACATATTCAAATTAAACACAGTGTGAATAATCAGGTTTAGCTCCACCCAAAAAAGCCCGGTGCGTTTCTGAGCCGGTCCGATCTGGTTTAGTAGGTTTTTAACCAGAATATCGGCCTTCACCAACTTGTCTAGTGCAGAAAACCAAGTTTTAAAGTAGGTAGCTACTGGAAGTTCATGTTTCATGTGTGTTTGAACCTAGAGATGAAAACTGCAGACATTCTGTTCTGAGGCTCTGATCCCTGCAGAGCTTCGTAATATCAGAACAGTCCAGACATGTCTGCTTTTATTTTGTTCCTGTCAAGCAGCGAACCCACCGCCCAGGGAACCTGGAGACTCCTCAGCTCTTAAAAACACCCACAGCGGAGGGGAAGGCGGCATTTAAAGCTCCCTGGAAGCGTCTCCTCCCTCCCTGGATCTCCTCTATGAGGAGCTGAGTGTGTCTCCACTGTCATTTTACGACATGCTGCAGAAAACCACAAGCAGCTGATCGGGGATGACGAGGCTCCCAGCACCAACCTGGAGATGCAACAAGCCTCTAATGATAGGTGTGGTAAACGTTCCTGGCATTCCCCTCTGGAGACTGGAAACGCCCTGCCTGCAGACCTGCTTCCTGCCTGCAGACCTGCTTCCGGCCTGCAGACCTACTTCCTGCCTGCAGATCTGCTTCCTGCATACAGACCTCCTTCCTGCCTGCAGACCTGCTTCCTTCCTGCAGACCTGCTTCCTGCATACAGACCTCCTTCCTGCCTGCAGACCTGCTTCCTTCCTGCAGACCTCATTCCTGCCTTTACACCTGCTTCCTGCAGACCTCCTTCCTGCCTGCAGACCTGCTTCCTTCCTGCAGACCTGCTTCCTGCCTGCAGACATGCTTCCTTCCTGCAGACCTGCTTCCTTCCTGCAGACCTGCTTCCTGCCTGCAGACATGCTTCCTGCCTGCAGACATGCTTCCTGCCTGCAGACCTGCTTCCTGTCTGCAGACCTGCTTCCTGTCTGCAGACCTGCTTCCTGCATACAGACCTCCTTTCTGCCTACAGACCTGCTTCCTGCCTGCAGACCTCCTTCCTGCCTGCATACCTGCTTCCTGCTTCCTTCCTGCAGACCTGCTTCCTTCCTGCAGACCTGCTTCCTGCCTGCAGACATGCTTCCTGCCTGCAGACATGCTTCCTGCCTGCAGACCTGCTTCCTGTCTGCAGACCTGCTTCCTGTCTGCAGACCTGTTTCCTGCATACAGACCTCCTTTCTGCCTGCAGACCTGCTTCCTGCCTGCAGACCTCCTTCCTGCCTGCATACCTGCTTCTTGCCTGCACCCCTGCTTCCTGCCTGCACCCCTGCTTCCTGCCTGCAGACCTGCTTTCTGCCTGCAGCCCTGCTTCCTGCCTGCAGACCTGCTTCCTTCCTGCAGACCTACTTCCAGCCTGTAGACCTCCTTCCAGCCTGCAGACCTGCTTCCTGCCTGCAGACTTGCTTCCTGCCTGCAGCCCTGCTTCCTGCCTGCAGACCTGCTTCCTTCCTGCAGACCTACTTCCAGCCTGTAGACCTCCTTCCAGCCTGCAGACCTGCTTCCTTCCTGCAGACCTACTTCCTGTCTGCAGACCTGCTTCCTGTATACAGACCTGCCTCCTGTCTGCAGACCTCCTTCCTGTCTGCAGACCTGCTTCCTGTCTGCAGACCTGCTTCCTGTCTGCAGAACTACTTCCTGTATGCAGACCTCATTCCTGCCTGCAGACCTGCTTCCTGCCTGCAGACCTGCTTCCTGCATACAGACCTTCCTCCTGTCTGCAGACCCCCTTCCTGTCTGCAGACCTGCTTCCTGCCTGCAGACCTGCTTCCTGTCTGCAGACCTGCTTCCTGCCTGCAGACCTGCTTCCTGCCTGCAGACTTGCTTCCTGCCTGCAGCCCTGCTTCCTGCCTGCAGACCTGCTTCCTTCCTGCAGACCTACTTCCAGCCTGTAGACCTCCTTCCAGCCTGCAGACCTGCTTCCTTCCTGCAGACCTCATTCCTGCCTGCAGACCTGCTTCCTGCATACAGACCTGCCTCCTGTCTGCAGACCTCCTTCCTGTCTGCAGACCTGCTTCCTGTCTGCAGACCTGCTTCCTGTCTGCAGAACTACTTCCTGTATGCAGACCTCATTCCTGCCTGCAGACCTGCTTCCTGCCTGCAGACCTGCTTCCTGCATACAGACCTTCCTCCTGTCTGCAGACCCCCTTCCTGTCTGCAGACCTGCTTCCTGTCTGCAGACCTGCTTCCTGTCTGCAGAACTACTTCCTGTATGCAGACCTCATTCCTGCCTGCAGACCTGCTTCCTGCCTGCAGACCTGCTTCCTGCATACAGACCTTCCTCCTGTCTGCAGACCCCCTTCCTGTCTGCAGACCTGCTTCCTGTCTGCAGACCTGCTTCCTGCTTCCTGCCTGCAGACCTGCTTCCTGCATACAGACCTGCCTCCTGTCTGCAGACCTGCTTCCTGCCTGCAGACCTGCTTCCTGCGTACAGACCTGCCTCCTGTCTGCAGACCTCCTTCCTGCCTGCAGACCTGCTTCCTGCCTGTAGACCTCCTTCCAGCCTGTAGACCTCCTTCCAGCCTGCAGACCTGCTTCCTTCCTGCAGACCTACTTCCTGTCTGCAGACCTGCTTCCTGTATGCAGACCTACTTCCTGCTTCCTGTTTGCAGGCCTGCTTCCTGCCTGCAGACCTCCTTCCTGCTTCCTGTTTGCAGGCCTGCTTCCTGCCTGTAGACCTCCTTCCTGCCTGCAGATCTGCTCCCAGCCTGCAGACCTGCTTCCTGCCTGTAGACCTGCTTCCTGCCTGCAGACCTGCTTTCTGCCTGCAGACCTCCTTCATGTCTGTAGACCTGCTTCCTGCCTGCAGACCTGCTTTCTGCCTGCAGACCTGCTTACTGCCTGTAGACCTGCTTCCTGCCTGCAGACCTGCTTTCTGCCTGCAGACCTGCTTACTGCCTGTAGACCTGCTTTCTGCCTGTAGACCTCCTTCCTGCCTGCAGACCTGCTTCCTTCCTGCAGACTTGCTCCCAGCCTGCAGACCTGATTCCTGCCTGCAGACCTGTTTCCTGCGTACAGACCTGCTTCCTGCCTGCAGACCTGCTCCCAGCCTGCAGACCTGCTTCCTGCCTGCAGACCTGCTCCCAGCCTGCAGACCTGCTTCCTGCCTGTAGACCTGCTTCCTGCCTGCAGACCTGCTTCCTGCCTGCAGACCTGCTCCCAGCCTGCAGACCTGCTTCCTACCTGTAGACCTCCTTCCAGCCTGCAGACCTGCTTCCTACCTGTAGACCTCCTTCCAGCCTGCAGACCTGCTTCCTACCTGTAGACCTCCTTCCAGCCTGCAGACCTGCTTCCTACCTGTAGACCTCCTTCCAGCCTGCAGACCTGCTTCCTTCCTGCAGACCTACTTCCTGTCTGCAGACCTGGTTCCTGTCTGCAGACCTGGTTCCTGTCTGCAGACCTGCTTCCTGCTTCCTGCCTGCAGACCTGCTTCCTGCCTGCAGACCTCCTTCCTGCCTGCCGACCTGCTTCCTGCATACAGACCTGCTTCCTGCATACAGACCTCCTTCCTGCCTGCAGACCTACTTCCTTCCTGCAGACATGCTTCCTGTCTGCAGACCTGCTTCCTTCCTGCAGACCTGCTTCCTGCCTGCAGACCTGCTTCCTTCCTGCAGACCTGCTTCCTTCCTGCAGAACTGCTTCCTGCCTGCAGAACTGCTTCCTGCCTGCAGACCTACTTACTGTATGCAGACCTGCTTCCTGCCTGCAGACCTGCTTCCTTCCTGCAGACCTGCTTCCTGCCTGCAGACATGCTTCCTGTCTGCAGACATGCTTCTTGCCTGCAGAACTACGTCCTGCCTGCAGACCTACTTCCTGCCTGCAGACCTACTTCCTTCCTGCAGACCTGCTTCCTGTCTGCAGACCTGCTTCCTGCCACTCATCCATCCATCATCCACACATCCATCCTTTAATCCATCCATCCATCTAGCCATCATCCACACATCCATGCATCCATCCATCCATCCATCCATCCATCCATCTGTCCGTCCGTCCATGAAAACCATGGCTCATTTCCTCCCACTTCACAGTCATGTAGGACATTGTGTTACTTTGTCAAGTAAAAGAACTCTGAGTTTTATGGTTATGACACATCGGCCTGAACATGTATGACACAGGTCCATCAACTTTAAAAGGCAGGGAAAATTTATTTGTACAGCACATTTCAGTACAAGACAGCAGAAAGAAAAAAAATAACATTTTTAAACATGTCACAACATGCCTGTATTTTCCTCATGATATATGAGTTTATATCTTACACGTTTTTACACGTATGCGTGATGATATGTGGACTAATCAGCAATAGAAATCCTAATCCTGAGGCAAAATACCTGATTTAACAAAACACACATTAAACTGATCTGGGAGCTGCACATTAGTCCCACACAGCTGGTTGAAGACTTTGTTATTAAGGGATGTGTTATCTCCATTATCTCTGCTGTCCTGTGGCACATTCCTCCAACCACTAATGTTGATGTGAACACTCAACTTGTCTTGGAAAGAAAATATACCTTCCGACCACAGGAAACTTGACAACTGAGGGGAACGTACAGCCAGTTGTTGAATTTAATCACGTATAATAAAAAAAGAAAGATCCAAATGTGAAAAATTTCCTTCTGGAAGTGTTTTTTATTTCGTATTTTCACGTCTTGAATTCGGCTTCCAGCACGTAAAAAAGTAACATTTGATCTCAGGTATCCATCTTTGGCCTCAAAGTACCACAATTTACCAGAAAGCTTTCTCCAGCGATGGAAAACCATAACAATATTGGAAATCATGTGCTGGAACTAGAAGGGGTCGGAGACGCTTCAGGCTTTAGACTTCAGACTTAGTATTCGTGTTGTCAGTAATGAAACTGCTCTGCTGTTTTCCTGCCTGAGC